>NC_080099.1:72989819-73109819 GCF_950005125.1 Chionomys nivalis
TTTCTAGGATAAGACAGAACTCACTGTTGATAAAATTATATATATATATATATATATATATATATATATATATATATATATATGTAGTGAAGAGAAGTCACGCTATGCGATAAGGCTTATACAGGAGGCTTATTGGAAGATGAGAGAGAAGGGACAGAGAAGGCAGAGAGGGGAGCAGACTAGTCCCATGGGGTAAAGAGTGCGGGAGAGAGAGGGAGGTAGACACAGGAGAAGGGGGAGGTTAGGGGTAGGTCCACCTGTTACAAGGAACCATAGCAAATGTGCCCAGAAGTGGCTACAGGTGAAGTGCTCTTAGTGGCTACAGGTGAGGAGGTTTCCTGTCAGGACCCTAAGGACAGGCAGGCCAATGCAGATTCCCAAATACTAACACCAAATAATAACACCCACTTTATTGTTTGTTTGAGCTGGGGACTTTAGCACAATAGGCTGTGCACTGAGTCACATCACTCCTTGTTCGACTGCTTACATTCCACTTAGGTCTTATTCTCAAGCCTTCAGTTTCCCAGACTTTTTCTTCTTACATGGCTTTTCAGATGCTGCATTACCACAGGAACGCAGTGTTTTAACCTGTCCCTCCCAGGCAGTCCTCCCCTTCTCCCCCTCCCTGCGGAACACCTTGGTCAGCAATCAGCATCCTCTTTTCCCTCTCCAGACGCTGCCCACACAAACTTACTGATCCCTGAACCCAGAACCTGGCAGATGCCGCCCCAGGTCTCTGATGCCACAGAGTTTCTTAGCAGGAACAGAGTTAACCCCATACCAGCAGTTACCTTTCTCTCTGGTTCTTGACCCCCAGCGCCCACTTCCAGTAAAATGCACAACTGCTTAGGAAGACACCCACCAATGCCAACCAGGAGCCATTTGGATTTTAAAGTCTCCGCCTGCGTGACGTCAGAAAGCCTCTTGCGAGTACTCTTAAGCAAGAAGGCTATGCCAGTTCCCAGACAGTGGTGGGAAGTCCTAGGGCAAAAGCTTAGATTTCTAAATCTTGCAGCTGTTGTGCCTCTGGCTAGAATTGTAGTTTTGTCCCTAGCAGCCCTTTTGAGTTTCAGTCTTTCCTAGCCATCAGTGTGTCTCCTCATCTGTATTTGAGACAATCAAGTACTTTTGCAGCAGTGCCCAGTTGTTTTCCATAGTATCTTTTATTGTTGTTTTGTTTTGTAAAATATCCCTAGGCCTGGTGAAATGGCTCCATGGGTAAGAGCACTGCCTGCTCTTCCAAAGAAATGGGTTAAATCCCCAGGACCCATAACTATAACTCTAATTTCAGGAGGTCTGATGCCCTCTTCTGGCCTTGGTGGGCACCAGACACACATGTGGTATACAGACATACATGTAGGCAAAACACTTTATACATAAAATAAAAATAATAAAGATCTTTTTTAAAAAAAATAAAGGCAAATAAAAAGTATTCTTGTACAGTTTTATCAGGACCTAAGTTCTCAAAATTCATTTCAACACTCATCTTAGTTTCAAGATGCCTTAAGAAGTACAAAATTTGCTGGTCAGTGGTGGTACATTCCTTTACTCCCAGTACTCAAGAGGCAGAGGCAGGGGGATCTCTGTGAGTTTGAGAAGAGTCTACAGAAGAAATACAAAATCACTTTAGCTAAGACATTTGAATTGGAAGTATTATCTCTGTTTGACCAAGATCTCCCATATTTTGTCATTACAAGGTCAATTAGTAAGACTATTGTAATAGCTATTGCTTATGCATTAACTACTCCTGGATTCTTTTTATAGAAGACTGAAGTGAGAAAGGATTAATGTTCTACGGGTGCTTAAATAAAGCAAGTTTTCACATACTAGTCCTTCTAAAATCATTCCTCATCAAAGAACTCATTAAAACATTTTTTTTGTACAAATTTTAAAAAGTTGAAGTCTACAGTCATCAGGCTGGTAGTCATAGACACACAAAAACCTGACAAGCTTGCTTTCTATGTCTACTTCTGAATGCCACTCAGGATCAAGTGAGATAATTGTATCAGGATTTTAGCTTAGTGATACATGGCGTTAATAAATTAAAATTCATCCTAAGGAATGTAGTGGGAAGAAATGATAATGTAATCAAGTTGAATTTAATTTGCTAGATATTTTATAATGACATTTTAAGTCATAAGCAACTGTAATATACTTTACTATTAGAAACTCTTTTAATTAATGCAGGCCACCTTATTCCCATGTGGTTATGCCGTGGCAGTATCTGTGAAAAATTCTTCAGAGCAGGTAATAGGGATATGTTACACCTCTTTTCTTCTTCTTTTTTTTTTTCTGAGACAAGCTTGTCTATTTAACAGTCTTGGCTGTGTCCCTTTTTTACCTTTTATGTTAATTCTTTAAAAACAACTACTTCTTTATTTTATTTATTGTATTATGTGTAGTTGGAATTTCCCTTTGGGCCACCAAGAAACTCCCAAATAATTTATTATGAATGCTTCTTATTAATTATAAGTGCTTAGTCTTAGCTTAGGCTCGTCCTGCTAGCTTTTTGAACTTAATTTAACCTGTTTCTATTCATCTACATTTTTCCTTGGGGCTTTTTACCTTTCTTTTATTCTGTATGTCTTGGTTTCCTGCTTCCTCCATGTGTGTCTGATTGGCCACTGGTTTCTCCCTGGTATCTCTTTTTCTTTCTTCCTTTCTAAGCCTAAATTCCTCCTGCTACTCAGTTTCCCTGCCTGCAAGTCCTGCCTATACCTCTTTCTTGCTATTGGCCATTTAGCTTTTTGTTAGACTAATCAGGTGCCTTAGGCAGACAAGGTAAAACAGCAACACATTTTTACATATAATTCAACAAATGCAACACGTCTTTACATAGTTATACAAATATTTTGTAACAATGAAACATCATTTCTCCTTTTACTTTTTTTCTTCAAACCCGCTCTTATATGCCTCCTTGTTCCCTTTCAAATTCATGGATTTTTCATTAATTTTGTTACATGCATATGTGTATGTAACCTGCCCGATCTGTATGTTACTTGTCTGTATGCTGTCAGGGTTATAATTAGGTTGAAGGGAGATAAATACACAGGGAGAAAGGAGAGCAAAATAATAGTATGGATATGTGAAAAAAATCACAAGGATTCATACTGTTAAGTACCTAAGAAACTATAACACACGCATACTTTATTTTAGTACAATGTTATTTGTATGTATGATTCAGGGCTCACCATTTGGTATTGGATAAGCATTTCGTGTACTCTTCCCACAGTAGGACTAAAACTGTTTCTCCACTCCCGGCATTTGTGAGTTCCCTATAGTTCTTTGTGTAGGGCTGGTTGGCCCCTTGTCCCTTATAGATTGCCTCTTGCAAACTCCATGATGCTCTGGCTCTTATAATCTATGTGTCCCCTCCTTTACAATGTTTCGTGATACTTACGTGTAGTGATATTTCATTTGTATTTTAATAAAGAAAGTTTAGCTGAAGATCAGAGAGTAAGTGGTAGCACACACCTTTAATCTCAGTAGCCACACTAGTTTGCCATAGAAACCTGGTGGTGCACGCCTTTAATCCCAGTGGTGCACATCTTTAATCCCAACCTAAAGAATGGAATGCAAGACAGAAGGAGAAAGCTCTCAGACACAGTCTCATCACCCTGTTATTTGATTTCTCTGTTAGATTGCCTTCACATATGCATTTATTTCAGGAAGCATCGACTGTATCAATACCCATGCCACTGCACACTACTTCCGTGGCCTTAGTTTTAGCTGTTTCTCCCTGTATACACTCCCTCGTCCCTCTATTTCTCTCCTTGCACCTCCCCTCACCAGCCTGTACCTTTCTATTCTATTTCTTCTTTCCTGATGAGATGCTTCTCTCCTCCTTAGTCTGTTACTCTATGCTTAATCTCTGTGATTCTGTATATCCACATGTAAGCTAATACATGCCACATTTGGCTTTCTGTGTCTGGGTACCTCACTCAGGGTGATTTCTCCCCCTAGTTCTACCCATTTACTGTGAATTTAATTCTTTTTAATGGCTGAGTAATATTCATTTGTATAAAGGTTCCAATTTTTATCACGAGGTAGATCAGGTCCCATCTCTCTAAGGTAAATCCACACTCATTTCCATAGTGACTGTATGAGTCTGCACTCCTACCAGCAGTGGATGAGTGTACCCCTTATTCTATGTCCTTGCCAGCAGGAACTGTCACTCGTATTATTGATCCTAGGGATTCTGACAGGTGTAAAGTGGACTCTCAAAGCAGACTTGGTTTGCATTTCACTAATGACTGAGAATGTTGAACATTTAAGTCTTTCTCAGCCACTTAAGATTCCCTATTGAGAATTCTCTGTTTAAAAATTCCCAGTTTTAATTGAGTCATTTGTTTTCTTGATATCTAGCCTTTTGAGTTCTTTATACATTTTGTTTGAGTTTTTTTGTATAATTTTGGATATTAGCCCTCTATTGGGTGTGTAGTTGATAAAAAAATATTTTACCATTCTGTAAGCTGCCACTTTGTCTGAATGATGGGATCTTTTGTCATGCAGAAGCTTTTCAGTTTCATGAGATCCCATTTATTAATTGTTGAAATTAGTGTCTGTGTTAATAGTGTTCTGCTCAGAAAGTCTTTTCCTATGTCATTGATTTCAGGGATCTTCCCTTCTTTTTCTTCTGTTAGGTTCAAGATATCTGGTTTTAGGTTGAGGTCTGTGTGGGAATTCCTTTCCATTAAATATTTTTTGGGATGTGGGGGTGTGTCAGCAATAGGGTGGCTTCTGTGTGCTGACATGATCTCTTATAAGGGAGAGAATGGTCTCCCATGTATTTCTGGTTTCTTCATCAAAGATCAGGAGTCTGTAGGCACTTGAATTACACCTGACTTCTCAGTGGAAACCATGAAAGCCAGAATGTCTTAGATAGATGTGCTGCCAACACTAAGAGACCATGAAGGCAATCCCAGAGTACTATTCGCAGCAAAGCTTGCATTCACCATCAATGGAGAAAAAAGATATTCCAGGACAAAAACAGATTTAAATAATAGGTAGCCACAAACCCAGCCTTACAGAAACTACTAGAAGGCAAAGCACAAACCAAGGAAGCTAAGAACACCCATAATAACACAGACATCTGACAACTCTCCACCACCACAACTCAAAGAAGGGAAACACACACTCTAATAGTAGGTTTCAACACTCCTCTCTCACCAATGGACAGGATAAACAGACAGAAACTTAATGGAGCAATAAGAGATATCACAGATGTAGTGAATCAAATGAAAGTAATAGACACCTATAGAACATTCCACCCAACAGAAAAGAAAATACCTTCTTCTCAGCATCTCATGGAACCCTCTCAAAAATTGATCACATAGCCGGGCGGTGGTGGCGCACGCCTTTAATCCCAGCACTCGGGAGGCAGAGGCAGGCGGATCTCTGTGAGTTCGAGACCAGCCTGGTCTACAAGAGCTAGTTCCAGGACAGGCTCCAAAACCACAGAGAAACCCTGTCTCGAAAAAACCAAAAAAAAAAAAAAATTGATCACATAATCAGTAACAAAGCAAACATTCACAGATACAAAAGAAAATGTAGTAACCAGCTGCGTACTATTGGATTACAATGGAATAATGCTAGAATTCAACAACAATTCTACCCCCAGAATGCCTACAAACTCATGAAAACTGAACAGTCAACTACTCTCCAGAAGATGACATCAGATACCTTAGAATTAGAGATATAAGGGATTGTGGGCTGCCATATGGGTGCTGTTAACTGAACCTTTGTCTTCTGCAAGAGCAGCAAGTGCTCTTAATCATGGATTCATCATCCCAGCCCTAGCAGGTACTTCATTTTTCCCTTAAACCCAGATGTCATTAGGAAAGATCCTTTTACAGATGGTGCTGAGAAAACTGGGTATGTACCTGTAGAAGAATGAAATCAGGTCGAGTCTCAAACTACATGAAACATTGAAAATAGATCACAGACTTCATGTGAAGACAGGACATACTGAAACTTCATGGAAGACACATCAACTATATCCCGTGTAAACAATCATCCTATGCAGAGGTAGGAACTTCTGAATGGACTGTGACAGCAGAGAACACAACCCAAGGACTGACACATGGATTATAGCAAACTAAAAACCTGCCTAACAATGGAAGGAACCTCACAACTGAAGAGACATCTTACAGATTTGAGAAATCATTGCCAACTCTGTATCGCATAGGGTTCTATTATGTAAAAACAGCCAAGATTAAACCAAATCCAATCCATACATGAGGTAATGAGGTGAGCAGACAGTCCTCAAAGGAAGAAATAGAAATGGCAAATAATATTTGATGATGGGTTCAACATCCTAAGCCATCAGGGAAAGGTGAAATTAAAATGATTTATACTCTCACCTTACTAGCTCAGAATGACTTTCATCAAGAAAACAGAACAACAGATGCTGGCAGGAATTTGAGGAAAGAGGAAACTTTACTCACTGCTTATGAGCATAAATTGCAGCTACTGAGGAAATCAGTAAGTAGGTTTGTCAAAAATGAGAAAGTGGTGGGACAGATGTCTCAGGGAAAAGCACTGGCTGCTCTTACAGAGGAACTGGGTTTGGTTCCCAGCACCCACTTGGTGGCTCAGAACCATCTATAACTCCAGTTCCAGGGAATCCCTTTCTGGCCTCCACAGTCACCACGGATGTACACATATATTGCAGGAAAAATATTCACACACATAAAAATAAAAGATAAACAAATCTTTGAGAACGACAAACAAAACTATCACATGATCTGCCTATATGCCTCAGTGATAAAGAGCACTTCTTGTTCTTCCAGGGGACCAGCATTTGATTCCCAACACTCAAACCAGGCAGTTCACAACCACCTGTAACACAAGCCCCAGGAGGGTCTGACATCTCTCATCTCTGTGGTCACACACAAACACACAGACACACACACACACATATACACAGATTTAAAAGTAAAAAAATGACGTTTGTAGGAAAATGGGTGAAATTACAGTTCAGAATGTTAGCTGAAATAAACTGCATTCAGATAAGCACTATGTTTTCTCTCATGTGTGTATTCTTGATTGAAGTTTCTATGTGTGAGTGGGTCGGTGTCCATGTGTGGATGACTCATGAAACTAGAGAACTGTGAGAGGGAAAAAGAGACCTGAAGGATTAGGGTACAGGAACACTGACAGAAGATAATGCAATATTGTACTGGGAGAGCAGAAATTAGGTTGTTGTGGGCAATGGAAAAACAGCAAGAATGGGACAGAGGGGAGGGCAAGGCAAAGGCCAGAGGGCAGGGTGTGGAAGAAGAAAACATGTGTAAAAATGCCATTATGAAATCTACTACTTTGTAGCTAACTTAATAATCTTGTAATGGGAAATACTTGTTCCTGTAGCCATCGTCCCACTTGAAATGGAGTCCATGGGGCAGGTGTTGTGCTATATTAGTTCAGACATCTATTACAGTACCAGGCATATGGTCATGCGTAAAGCATTTGCTGAGCCAGTTGTTGCCATGCATGCATCTAATTCCAGCATTTAGAGGACTAAGGAAGGCCCAAAGATTCTGGCTAGAGACTCACCTAATCTGAGCAAGACCTTATCTTAAATAATAATTGCCTATTTGCCAAATACATTTTGATAGCAATTATTGAGCTTTGTATATTATGTCTGTCGGTGATTGGTTTGATTTTATTATGATGCCTATAAGTTGTTGTACACGCATATAGTAGCCTCTTGATAATTGTGTTTATTTTCTATGACAACTCTCATGTTTAAAAACCATTAGACATTTAATTATTTGAAAGCATTCATCTGTAAAATAATTTGTTAATAAAATCTTTTTTGAGAGTTAATATTTGATTTTTTCTGGTTATTTTGACTTTTCCATTTTGATATTTTATTGTTTATGCTGTAATCCCTCTTAATATCTATTTTCTAAAATTTAGAAAGGTTTTTGCTATACATACCAGGGTAACCTTGGACTTGTTATGTAGCTCAGGCTAACCTTGAACTCAAGATTCTCCTCTCAGCTTCCAGAGTGCTGGGATTACTGGCATGCACCACCATGTCTTGCTCAATTATTTTTAAAATAAATTATGTGTCTAGGTGTTTTGTAAACTTTGTACATCATGTGCACACAATGTTCAAGTAGGCCAGAAGAGGGCATCAGATCCAGGGGACTGGAGTTACTGAGGGTTGTGATTGACCAAGCAGGTGCTGGCAATGAACACAGGCCCTTTGGAAGAACAAGTGCTCTTAACTGCTGAGCTACCTCTTCAGCCTCTCGTCAATTATTATGTACATGTATATTTATGCATATAAACATCTTCACTGCATGTAAGCATGTGTGTTGTGTGCTCCTAGATGAGAAGAACTGCAGTTACAGATGGTTTGAGTTTCTGTGTGAGTGCCAGAAATTGAATTCAGGTCCTCTGCAAGAGCAAACAGTTTTCTTAATCACAGAAAAAACCCTCCAGTCCTACATACATATAGTTTTTCTTTTCTTTTATTCTTCTTTTTTTTTTTGAGTCATGAGTTTACATAGCCCAGAACAATGGATTCTCCTGCTTTCCAAATCTGGGATTATAGGTATGTCCTACTGCACAAATATTTAGATCATCAACTCTTTTGGTTTTATGGGACAGGGTTTCTTTGTGTAGGCTTGGCTGTCTTGGAGCTCACTCTGTAGCCCAGGCTGGCCTCTAACGCATAGAGCTCTTCCTGCCTCTGGCTCCTGAGTGCTGGGATTAAAGGCATGTGCTCCCACCACTACCACCACCGGGCTTCATCAACTTTTTCTTCCTTCATTTCTTTTCCTTCCTTCCTTCCTTCCTTCCTTCCTTCCTTCCTTCCTTCCTTCCTTCCTTCCTTCCTTTTTTTCTTTAAAAACTTATTTTTATTTATATGAGTACTCTACCTGCACGTCCAACTTTGTCAGACGAGGACATGGGATCACACTATAGACAGTTGTGAGCCAGTATGTGGTTACTGGGAACTGAACTCAGCACCTCTGGAAGAGTAAGCAGTGTTCTTAGATGCTGAGCCACCTCTTCAGACCCTCATCAACATTTTCTTATAGACTGATTTTTGTTTAAATTTTTCATGACTCAAACTAACTTGCACTATTACTAAACATAGACCATTTTTCATTTTAAGATTTCCTGGCTGTTATGTATTTTAGATAGGGTCTTACTATGTGACCCTGCCTGACCTGGAACTTGCAATCCCCCCAGCGTCTGATAACAAAGTGCTGGAATTGCTGATACAAGGCACACTCCTGACCTCTCTTTTATTGAGGAAGGGAAAAGGGTCTTCCTAGTAAAAAGTAGTTGTTTTGTTTTGTTTTGTTTTGTTCTTTTTGATGGTACTAGGAATTGAGCCCAGGTCTGAAGCCACATGCTAAGAAAGTACTTTACCACAGGGCCATGTTTGTAGCCCATGTCAAATGCCATAGAAATTGTTAACGGTGAAAACAACTTTGTGTGGATTACTTGAATAGCTATTTTTGTAAAACTGTGGGTTTTACTTATACATTGCTTTTAAAAAAACAATAAAACTGGGTGCTAGTGGCTCACACCTTTAATCCCAGCAAATCCCAGCACTCCTGAGCCAGAGGCAGGCAGATGTCTGTGAGTTCAGGGCCAGCCTGGTCTACAGAATGAGTTCCACTGACAGCCAGAGCTAGACAGAGAAACCCTGTCTCAGACAAACCAGAATTTAAACCACACTGCAAAATCACTCAAATCAGACAATTTAATACCTTATATAGATGTTGGATATTTTTCTGAATAAATACTTTATCATGGATAGGTCTTGTATCCTTTATTTTTTTAGAACTTGAAAACATACCAAGTTGCATATTAAGAAGGCAATCAAAAACATTTCCTTCTGTGTTCAAGTCTGCATTATTTCAAGGCTATCCATCACACACGCAAACACACACACACACACACATCGTAACAACAGCATCAAACATTAGTCTTTAAGCTTTAAATAACTAAAGACAATGCATTCCTTAAAGCAGGAGAGCATACCATGAAGTTACAGCAGTTTAGGTATAAAATATGGGGGGAATGAAATGTACTTCTGTGACAGGGATGTATCTCAGTGTTTTGTTCAGCTTGTGCTCAATCCTCAGCACCACAAATAACAAACCAAATTTCCTTGTGCATGACATTATCAACACATATATTATCCTTAAAGGTGTGTTTCAGGCCCATAGATCTTCTGTACCAAGTAGTCTAAAGGCCTGTTCAATAACCTAAACACTTTCGTCTCTATTTATGCCCCTATAACTGCTCCCTTTTTTGTACTCCCTTGTTTGCCATTGTGCCTTAAGGGAAAGTTGTCACCGAGTATCAAGAGTTAATATGCATGAAGAACTTAAGAGCAGTTGACCTATATAAACACTCAATAAATATTCAGAACAACTTGTAAAGGAGAGTCTGCCATTATCTCCATTAAAAAAGTGAAAAGTTCTATTTTATATTCTATGTATATTTTGTTTGTATAGGCATAACCACACATGCACGAGAGTGCCTATGGAGGTCACAAAAGGGGCACCAGATCTCCTTGAGCTGGAGTCACAGGCGCTTGTGACCTGCCCAATGTGGGTACTGGGAACTGAATTTGGGTCCTGTGGTAGAATAGGAACGACTCTAAACCACTGAGCAATCTCCCAGTATCTCCACTCTTTTTCTTTCTTTTTTTGGAAGACAGGTTTTTCTGTGTAGCTCTGGTTGTCTTGGAATTTGTCTGTAGACCAGGCTGGCCTCAAACCCAGAGATTAGACTGCCTCCGTTTAATTAAATACGTGCACCACCGCTCAACCTATCCCCATTCTTATACACAAGGGATTCAAAGTACAAAAAGGTGAGGTCATACCCCAGGTCATACAAATAACAGACTGTTTCCTGTCAATCTGTATCAAACTTCCCCACCTCCAATCCAGACAACTGCTGATCTAGACTAGACATGTTCTCCAAGGTATGTATATCTAGGTATCACTACATCAAAACTAAGATGTTGTTTGTTCTTCTCATGCTCATCCTTTCATGCATACATTGCTACCTAGAGACTGGCTGCTAGGACAGTCTGAATGCAGCAGCAGAATAGATTCTAACTGTCTTTCATTAGTCAGATATTAAAGGGATCTGACGTTAAAAGGGGAGACCATGTTTTGCTGCCCAATGAAATTGTTTTGCATTGGAAATATTTTAACTTTATTACATTTATTATTGTGTGTGTGTGTGTGTGTGTGTGTGAGAGAGAGAGAGAGAGAGAGAGAGAGAGAGAGAGAGAGACAGAAAGAGAGCGAGCAGCTGGTGGTCAGTAGCTGCTGATGCAGCAGGTTCTCTTCTACCATGTGGGTCTGGGGATTGAAAGCAGGTGTTTGGGTTTGTTGATAAGTGCCTTTACCTGCTGAGTCATCTTGCTTACCCAGATTTTTTTTTTAAATTAAAAGCATTGTAGGTGGTGGTGGCACGCACCTTTAATCTGAGCACTTTGGAAGCAGAGAAAGGTATATCCCAAAGTTCGATGCTAACCTGGTCTACAGAGTGAATGCCAGGAAAACTAGGGCTGCATCGAGAAATCGTGTCTCCAAAACAAACCAAAACAAACAAAGAAGCAAATAAATAAATAAAACCATTTTAGTTTTGAAACCTTATAATAAGATTGTTATTTTAAATTGAGTTTATATTGACATTTTCTTAGTTTAATTGCTAATATAATTAATACTGCCAGACTTAGACAGTAAAACCAAAGCTCTCTGAAGGAATTACTAACCTTTGGAGAGTGAGCGACTCAAGTGTGGAACTAGAGAAGACCCACTTTCACCATCTGATTCTACAGTTTCTGAGAACTAGCTACAGAACATGGCAGCATGCAGCTGAGATCCATAGTTGGAGGCACTTACGCTTGACGGGTATAAAGGTCTGGTTCGTCGAGGTCCTGAGATCTTAATTCCTGTGTGGAGAGGCAGCCAGCACCACCGGTGGAAATGGAACTGCGCTTCATGCTCAGAACCTAATTCATGATTTCAATATCAGAAAAATGTTCCAGATGCAAGTGGATCATTAAGCAATAATTGTCACTTTTATTCTGAAGTAGAAGAGTAACTAAGTTTATTCCTTTACGATAGTATTTTCCCTGTGTGCTGTATTTGTTTGTCATGTATACTTAAGTCCTCACTAAAGATAACACCTATGCAACTTCAAGTATTCAATACACTCGAGCAAGACAATGCAAAAATGAACATATATGATTCCTGCATCACACGGCAATCCATGATCGCAAAATTTCAATGTGTTATCCCGAATACATCACTGGTATCTCTTATGTCTATTTCAATGGTAACTCACAGACTGCTTGACAAGAAATCTCAGGCTCCTTAACTCTCCTCAAAATGTTTCCTTTGGCTTCAAAATCAGGATTCATTCTCTTTTCCTAATATCTACTTTTCTTGCTTTATGTTTAACCCCATAGTTTAATACCCACTATTGTCTTTCTGGTTCTAATCTCCCTTTCAGTAAAGACAAGCAATCCGTTCCATAACATAATGTAGAGGCTGCTTCCATTCTCAAAATATTTTAGTATCATAAGCATACCTATGTCAGACCCTGTCTTCGTCTCTGCAGCACTAGACGCTAGCCACTCAGCTTTTTCTGGTCCTGCCCTGGCTTCTTTCTAGGATAAGACAGAACTCACTGTTGATAAAATTATATATATATATATATATATATATATATATATATATATATATATATATATGTAGTGAAGAGAAGTCACGCTATGCGATAAGGCTTATACAGGAGGCTTATTGGAAGATGAGAGAGAAGGGACAGAGAAGGCAGAGAGGGGAGCAGACTAGTCCCATGGGGTAAAGAGTGCGGGAGAGAGAGGGAGGTAGACACAGGAGAAGGGGGAGGTTAGGGGTAGGTCCACCTGTTACAAGGAACCATAGCAAATGTGCCCAGAAGTGGCTACAGGTGAAGTGCTCTTAGTGGCTACAGGTGAGGAGGTTTCCTGTCAGGACCCTAAGGACAGGCAGGCCAATGCAGATTCCCAAATACTAACACCAAATAATAACACCCACTTTATTGTTTGTTTGAGCTGGGGACTTTAGCACAATAGGCTGTGCACTGAGTCACATCACTCCTTGTTCGACTGCTTACATTCCACTTAGGTCTTATTCTCAAGCCTTCAGTTTCCCAGACCTTTTCTTCTTACATGGCTTTTCAGATGCTGCATTACCACAGGAACGCAGTGTTTTAACCTGTCCCTCCCAGGCAGTCCTCCCCTTCTCCCCCTCCCTGCGGAACACCTTGGTCAGCAATCAGCATCCTCTTTTCCCTCTCCAGGCGCTGCCCACACAAACTTACTGATCCCTGAACCCAGAACCTGCAGATGCCGCCCCAGGTCTCTGATGCCACAGAGTTTCTTAGCAGGAACAGAGTTAACCCCATACCAGCAGTTACCTTTCTCTCTGGTTCTTGACCCCCAGCGCCCACTTCCAGTAAAATGCACAACTGCTTAGGAAGACACCCACCAATGCCAACCAGGAGCCATTTGGATTTTAAAGTCTCCGCCTGCATGACGTCAGAAAGCCTCTTGCGAGTACTCTTAAGCAAGAAGGCTATGCCAGTTCCCAGACAGTGGTGGGAAGTCCTAGGGCAAAAGCTTAGATTTCTAAATCTTGCAGCTGTTGTGCCTCTGGCTAGAATTGTAGTTTTGTCCCTAGCAGCCCTTTTGAGTTTCAGTCTTTCCTAGCCATCAGTGTGTCTCCTCATCTGTATTTGAGACAATCAAGTACTTTTGCGGCAGTGCCCAGTTGTTTTCCATAGTATCTTTTATTGTTGTTTTGTTTTGTAAAATATCCCTGGGCCTGGTGAAATGGCTCCATGGGTAAGAGCACTGCCTGCTCTTCCAAAGAAATGGGTTAAATCCCCAGGACCCATAACTATAACTCTAATTTCAGGAGGTCTGATGCCCTCTTCTGGCCTTGGTGGGCACCAGACACACGTGTGGTATACAGACATACATGTAGGCAAAACACTTTATACATAAAATAAAAATAATAAAGATCTTTTTTAAAAAAATAAAGGCAAATAAAAAGTATTCTTGTACAGTTTTATCAGGACCTAAGTTCTCAAAATTCATTTCAACACTCATCTTAGTTTCAAGATGCCTTAAGAAGTACAAAATTTGCTGGTCAGTGGTGGTACATTCCTTTACTCCCAGTACTCAAGAGGCAGAGGCAGGGGGATCTCTGTGAGTTTGAGAAGAGTCTACAGAAGAAATACAAAATCACTTTAGCTAAGACATTTGAATTGGAAGTATTATCTCTGTTTGATCAAGATCTCCCATATTTTGTCATTACAAGGTCAATTAGCAAGACTATTGTAATAGCTATTGCTTATGCATTAACTACTCCTGGATTCTTTTTATAGAAGACTGAAGTGAGAAAGGATTAATGTTCTACGGGTGCTTAAATAAAGCAAGTTTTCACATACTAGTCCTTCTAAAATCATTCCTCATCAAAGAACTCATTGAAACATTTTTTTTTGTACAAATTTTAAAAAGTTGAAGTCTACAGTCATCAGGCTGGTAGTCATAGACACACAAAAACCTGACAAGCTTGCTTTCTATGTCTACTTCTGAATGCCACTCAGGATCAAGTGAGATAATTGTATCAGGATTTTAGCTTAGTGATACATGGCGTTAATAAATTAAAATTCATCCTAAGGAATGTAGTGGGAAGAAATGATAATGTAATCAAGTTGAATTTAATTTGCTAGATATTTTATAATGACATTTTAAGTCATAAGCAACTGTAATATACTTTACTATTAGAAACTCTTTTAATTAATGCAGGCCACCTTATTCCCATGTGGTTATGCCGTGGCAGTATCTGTGAAAAATTCTTCAGAGCAGGTAATAGGGATATGTTACATATCTTTTTATCTTCTTTTTTTTTTCTGAGACAAGCTTGTCTATTTAACAGTCTTGGCTGTGTCCCTTTTTTACCTTTTATGTTAATTCTTTAAAAACAACTACTTCTTTATTTTATTTATTGTATTATGTGTAGTTGGAATTTCCCTTTGGGCCACCAAGAAACTCCCAAATAATTTATTATGAATGCTTCTTATTAATTATAAGTGCTTAGTCTTAGCTTAGGCTCGTCCTGCTAGCTTTTTGAACTTAATTTAACCTGTTTCTATTCATCTACATTTTTCCTTGGGGCTTTTTACCTTTCTTTTATTCTGTATGTCTTGGTTTCCTGCTTCCTCCATGTGTGTCTGATTGGCCACTGGTTTCTCCCTGGTATCTCTTTTTCTTTCTTCCTTTCTAAGCCTAAATTCCTCCTGCTACTCAGTTTCCCTGCCTGCAAGTCCTGCCTATACCTCTTTCTTGCTATTGGCCATTTAGCTTTTTGTTAGACTAATCAGGTGCCTTAGGCAGACAAGGTAAAACAGCAACACATTTTTACATATAATTCAACAAATGCAACACGTCTTTACATAGTTATACAAATACTTTGTAACAATGAAACATCATTTCTCCTTTTACTTTTTTTCTTCAAACCCGCTCTTATATGCCTCCTTGTTCCCTTTCAAATTCATGGATTTTTCATTAATTTTGTTACATGCATATGTGTATGTAACCTGCCCGATCTGTATGTTACTTGTCTGTATGCTGTCAGGGTTATAATTAGGTTGAAGTGAGATAAATACACAGGGAGAAAGTAGAGCAAAATAATAGTATGGATATGTGAAAAAAATCACAAGGATTCATACTGTTAAGTACCTAAGAAACTATAACACACGCATACTTTAATTTAGTATAATGTTATTTGTATGTATGATTCAGGGCTCACCATTTAGTATTGGATAAGCATTTTGTGTACTCTTCCCACAGTAGGACTAAAACTGTTTCTCCACTCCCGGCATTTGTGAGTTCCCTATAGTTCTTTGTGTAGGGCTGGTTGGCCCCTTGTCCCTTATAGATTGCCTCTTGTCCTTATTCAGCTCATACTTAAGCAGCCATGTTAATAAGATTTTATTGGTGTAGATTCTGACATTCCTAGGAGATACAATGTCACAGCAAACTCCATGATGCTCTGGCTCTTATAATCTATGTGTCCCCTCCTTTACAATGTTTCGTGATACTTACGTGTAGTGATATTTCATTTGTATTTTAATAAAGAAAGTTTAGCTGAAGATCAGAGAGTAAGTGGTAGCACACACCTTTAATCTCAGTAGCCACACTAGTTTGCCATAGAAACCTGGCGGTGCACGCCTTTAATCCCAGTGGTGCACATCTTTAATCCCAACCTAAAGAATGGAATGCAAGACAGAAGGAGAAAGCTCTCAGACACAGTCTCATCACCCTGTTATTTGATTTCTCTGTTAGATTGCCTTCACATATGCATTTATTTCAGGAAGCATCGACTGTATCAATACCCATGCCACTGCACACTACTTCCGTGGCCTTAGTTTTAGCTGTTTCTCCCTGTATACACTCCCTCGTCCCTCTATTTCTCTCCTTGCACCTCCCCTCACCAGCCTGTACCTTTCTATTCTATTTCTTCTTTCCTGATGAGATGCTTCTCTCCTCCTTAGTCTGTTACTCTATGCTTAATCTCTGTGATTCTGTATATCCACATGTAAGCTAATACATGCCACATTTGGCTTTCTGTGTCTGGGTACCTCACTCAGGGTGATTTCTCCCCCTAGTTCTACCCATTTACTGTGAATTTAATTCTTTTTAATGGCTGAGTAATATTCATTTGTATAAAGGTTCCAATTTTTATCACGAGGTAGATCAGGTCCAATCTCTCTAAGGTAAATCCACACTCATTTCCATAGTGACTGTATGAGTCTGCACTCCTACCAGCAGTGGATGAGTGTACCCCTTATTCTATGTCCTTGCCAGCAGGAACTGTCACTCGTATTATTGATCCTAGGGATTCTGACAGGTGTAAAGTGGACTCTCAAAGCAGACTTGGTTTGCATTTCACTAATGACTGAGAATGTTGAACATTTAAGTCTTTCTCAGCCACTTAAGATTCCCTATTGAGAATTCTCTGTTTAAAAATTCCCAGTTTTAATTGAGTCATTTGTTTTCTTGATATCTAGCCTTTTGAGTTCTTTATACATTTTGTTTGAGTTTTTTTGTATAATTTTGGATATTAGCCCTCTATTGGGTGTGTAGTTGATAAAAAAATATTTTACCATTCTGTAAGCTGCCACTTTGTCTGAATGATGGGATCTTTTGTCATGCAGAAGCTTTTCAGTTTCATGAGATCCCATTTATTAATTGTTGAAATTAGTGTCTGTGTTAATAGTGTTCTGCTCAGAAAGTCTTTTCCTATGTCATTGATTTCAGGGATCTTCCCTTCTTTTTCTTCTGTTAGGTTCAAGATATCTGGTTTTAGGTTGAGGTCTGTGTGGGAATTCCTTTCCATTAAATATTTTTTGGGATGTGGGGGTGTGTCAGCAATAGGGTGGCTTCTGTGTGCTGACATGATCTCTTATAAGGGAGAGAATGGTCTCCCATGTATTTCTGGTTTCTTCATCAAAGATCAGGAGTCCGTAGGCACTTGAATTACACCTGACTTCTCAGTGGAAACCATGAAAGCCAGAATGTCTTAGATAGATGTGCTCCCAACACTAAGAGACCATGAAGGCAATCCCAGAGTACTATTCGCAGCAAAGCTTGCATTCACCATCAATGGAGAAAAAAGATATTCCAGGACAAAAACAGATTTAAATAATAGGTAGCCACAAACCCAGCCTTACAGAAACTACTAGAAGGCAAAGCACAAACCAAGGAAGCTAAGAACACCCATAATAACACAGACATCTGACAACTCTCCACCACCACAACTCAAAGAAGGGAAACACACACTCTAATAGTAGGTTTCAACACTCCTCTCTCACCAATGGACAGGCTACACAGACAGAAACTTAATGGAGCAATAAGAGATATCACAGATGTAGTGAAACAAATGAAATTAATAGACATCTATAGAACATTCCACCCAACAGAAAAGAAAATACCTTCTTCTCAGCATCTCATGGAACCTTCTCAAAAATTGATCACATAATCAGTAACAAAGCAAACATTCACAGATACAAAAGAAAATGTAGTAACCAGCTGTGTACTATTGGATTACCATGGAATAATGCTAGAATTCAACAACAATTCTACCCCCAGAATGCCTACAAACTCATGAAAACTGAACAGTCAACTACTCTCCAGAAGATGACATCAGATACCTTAGAATTAGAGATATAAGGGATTGTGAGCTGCCATATGGGTGCTGTTAACTGAACCTTTGTCCTCTGCAAGAGCGGCAAGTGCTCTTAATCATGGATTCATCAACCCAGCCCTAGAAGGTACTTCATTTTTTCCCTTAAACCCAGATGTCATTAGGAAAGATCCTTTTACAGATGGTGCTGAGAAAACTGGGTATGTACCTGTAGAAGAATGAAATCAGGTCGAGTCTCAAACTACATGAAACATTGAAAATAGATAGATCACAGACTTCATGTGAAGACAGGACATGCTGAAACTGCAGGGAAGACACATCAACTATGTCCCGTGTCAACAATCATCCTATGCAGAGGTAGGAACTTCTGAATGGACTGTGACAGCAGAGAACACAACCCAAGGACTGACACATGGATTATAGCAAACTAAAAACCTGCCTAACAATGGAAGGAACCTCACAACTGAAGAGACAGCTTACAGATTTGAGAAATCATTGCCAACTCTGTATCGCATAGGGTTCTATTATGTAAAAACAGCCAAGATTAAACCAAATCCAATCCATACATGAGGTAATGAGGTGAGCAGACAGTCCTCAAAGGAAGAAATAGAAATGGCAAATAATATTTGATGATGGGTTCAACATCCTAAGCCATCAGGGAAAGGTGAAATTAAAATGATTTATACTCTCACCTTACTAGCTCAGAATGACTTTCATCAAGAAAACAGAACAACAGATGCTGGCAGGAATTTGAGGAAAGAGGAAACTTTACTCACTGCTAGTGAGCATAAATTGCAGCTACTGAGGAAATCAGTAAGTAGGTTTGTCAAAAATGAGAAAGTGGTGGGACAGATGTCTCAGGGAAAAGCACTGGCTGCTCTTACAGAGGAACTGGGTTTGGTTCCCAGCACCCACTTGGTGGCCCAGAACCATCTATAACTCCAGTTCCAGGGAATCCCTTTCTGGCCTCCACAGTCACCACGGATGTACACATATATTGCAGGAAAAATATTCACACACATAAAAATAAAAGATAAACAAATCTTTGAGGACGACAACCAAAACTATCACATGATCTGCCTATATGCCTCAGTGATAAAGAGCACTTCTTGTTCTTCCAGAGGACCAGCATTTGATTCCCAACACTCAAACCAGGCAGTTCACAACCACCTGTAACACAAGCCCCAGGAGGGTCTGACATCTCTCATCTCTGTGGTCACACACACACACACACAGATTTAAAAGTAAAAAAATGACATTTGTAGGAAAATGGGTGAAATTTTAATTCAGAATGTTAGCTGAAATAAACTGCATTCAGATAAGCACTATGTTTTCTCTCATGTGTGCAGCCTTGATTGAAGTTTCTATGTGTGAGTGGGTCGGTGTCCATGTGTGGATGACTCATGAAACTAGAGAACTGTGAGAGGGAAAAAGAGACCTGAAGGATTAGGGTACAGGAACACTGACAGAAGATAATGCAATATTGTACTGGGAGAGCAGAAATTAGGTTGTTGTGGGCAATGGAAAAACAGCAAGAATGGGACAGAGGGGAGGGCAAGGCAAAGGCCAGAGGGCAGGGTGTGGAAGAAGAAAACATGTGTAAAAATGCCATTATGAAATCTACTACTTTGTAGCTAACTTAATAATCTTGTAATGGGAAATACTTGTTCCTGTAGCCATCATCCCACTTGAAATGGAGTCCATGGGGCAGGTGTTGTGCTATATTAGTTCAGACATCTATTACAGTACCAGGCATATGGTCATGCGTAAAGCATTTGCTGAGCCAGTTGTTGCCATGCATGCATCTAATTCCAGCATTTAGAGGACTAAGGAAGGCCCAAAGATTCTGGCTAGAGACTCACCTAATCTGAGCAAGACCTTATCTTAAATAATAATTGCCTATTTGCCAAATACATTTTGATAGCAATTATTGAGCTTTGTATATTATGTCTGTCGGTGATTGGTTTGATTTTATTATGATGCCTATAAGTTGTTGTACACGCATATAGTAGCCTCTTGATAATTGTGTTTATTTTCTATGACAACTCTCATGTTTAAAAACCATTAGACATTTAATTATTTGAAAGCATTCATCTGTAAAATAATTTGTTAATAAAATCTTTTTTGAGAGTTAATATTTGATTTTTTCTGGTTATTTTGACTTTTCCATTTTGATATTTTATTGTTTATGCTGTAATCCCTCTTAATATCTATTTTCTAAAATTTAGAAAGGTTTTTGCTATACATACCAGGGTAACCTTGGACTTGTTATGTAGCTCAGGCTAACCTTGAACTCAAGATTCTCCTCTCAGCTTCCAGAGTGCTGGGATTACTGGCATGCACCACCATGTCTTGCTCAATTATTTTTAAAATAAATTATGTGTCTAGGTGTTTTGTAAACTTTGTACATCATGTGCACACAATGTTCAAGTAGGCCAGAAGAGGGCATCAGATCCAGGGGACTGGAGTTACTGAGGGTTGTGATTGACCAAGCAGGTGCTGGCAATGAACACAGGCCCTTTGGAAGAACAAGTGCTCTTAACTGCTGAGCTACCTCTTCAGCCTCTCGTCAATTATTATGTACATGTATATTTATGCATATAAACATCTTCACTGCATGTAAGCATGTGTGTTGTGTGCTCCTAGATGAGAAGAACTGCAGTTACAGATGGTTTGAGTTTCTGTGTGAGTGCCAGAAATTGAATTCAGGTCCTCTGCAAGAGCAAACAGTTTTCTTAATCACAGAAAAAACCCTCCAGTCCTACATACATATAGTTTTTCTTTTCTTTTATTCTTCTTTTTTTTTTTGAGTCATGAGTTTACATAGCCCAGAACAATGGATTCTCCTGCTTTCCAAATCTGGGATTATAGGTATGTCCTACTGCACAAATATTTAGATCATCAACTCTTTTGGTTTTATGGGACAGGGTTTCTTTGTGTAGGCTTGGCTGTCTTGGAGCTCACTCTGTAGCCCAGGCTGGCCTCTAACGCATAGAGCTCTTCCTGCCTCTGGCTCCTGAGTGCTGGGATTAAAGGCATGTGCTCCCACCACTACCACCACCGGGCTTCATCAACTTTTTCTTCCTTCATTTCTTTTCCTTCCTTCCGTCCTTCCTTCCTTCCTTTCTTCCTTCCTTTTTCTCTTTAAAAACTTATTTTTATTTATATGAGTACTCTACCTGCACGTCCAACTTTATGTCAGACGAGGACATGGGATCACACTATAGACAGTTGTGAGCCAGTATGTGGTTACTGGGAACTGAACTCAGCACCTCTGGAAGAGTAAGCAGTGTTCTTAGATGCTGAGCCACCTCTTCAGACCCTCATCAACATTTTCTTATAGACTGATTTTTGTTTAAATTTTTCATGACTCAAACTAACTTGCACTATTACTAAACATAGACCATTTTTCATTTTAAGATTTCCTGGCTGTTATGTATTTTAGATAGGGTCTTACTAAGTGACCCTGCCTGACCTGGAACTTGGAATCCCCCCAGCATCTTATAACAAAGTGCTGGAATTGCTGATACAAGGCACACTCCTGACCTCTCTTTTATTGAGGAAGGTAAAAGGGTCTTCCTAGTAAAAAGTAGTTGTTTTGTTTTGTTCTTTTTGGTGGTACTGGGAATTGAGCCCAGGTCTGAAGCCACATGCTAAGAAAGTACTTTACCACAAGGCCGTGTTTGTAGCCCATGTCAGATGCCATAGAAATTGGTAACGGTGAAAACAACTTTGTGTGGATTACTTGAATAGCTATTTTTGTAAAACTGTGGGTTTTACTTATACATTGCTTTTAAAAAAACAATAAAACTGGGTGGTAGTGGCTCACACCTTTAATCCCAGCAAATCCCAGCACTCCTGAGCCAGAGGCAGGCAGATGTCTGTGAGTTCAAGGCCAGCCTGGTCTACAGAGTGAGTTCCACTGACAGCCAGAGCTAGACAGAGAAACCCTGTCTCAGACAAACCAGAATTTAAACCACGCTGCAAAATCATTAAAATCAGACAATTTGATACCTTATATAGATGTTGGATATTTTTCTGAATAAATACTTTATCATGGATAGGTCTTGTATCCTTTATTGTTTTACAGCTGGAAATCATACCAAGTTGCATATTAAGAAGGCAATCAAAAACATTTCCTTCTGTGTTCAAGTCTGCATTATTTCAAGGCTATCCATCACACACACACAAACACACACACACAAATCGTAACAACAACATCAAACATTAGTCTTTGAGCATTAAATAACTAAACACAATGCATTCCTTAAAGCAGGAAAGCATTCCATGAGGTTACAGCAGTTTTAGGTATAAAATATGGGGGGAATGAAATGTACTTCTGTGACAGGGATATATCTCATTGTTTTGTTCAGCTTGTGCTCAATCCTCAGCACCACAAATTACAAACCAAATTTCCTTGTGCATGACATTATCAACACATATATTATCCTTAAAGGTGTGTTTCAGGCCCATAGATCTTCTGTACCAAGTAGTCTAAAGGCCTGTTCAATAACCTAAACACTTTCATCTCTATTTATGCCCCTATAACTGCTCCCTTGTTTGTATTCCCTTGTTTGCCATTGTGCCTTAAGGGAAAGTTGTCTTCGATTATCAAGAGTTAATACGCATGAGGAACTTAAGAGCAGTTGACCTATATGAACACTTAATAAATATTCAGAACTACTTGTATGAGAGTCTGCCATTGTCTCCATTAAAAAACTGAAAAGTTCTATTTTATATTCTATGTATATTTTGTCTGCATAGGCATAACCACACATGAACGAGAGTGCCTATGGAGGTCACAAAAGGGGCATCAGATCTCCTTGAGCTGGAGTCAGAGGTGGTTGTGACCTGCCCAATGTGGGTACTGGGAACTGAATTTGGGTCCTGTGGTAGAATAGGAATGACTCTAAACCAAGGAGCAATCTCCCAGTATCTCCACTCTTTTTCTTTCTTTTTTTGGAAGACAGGTTTTTCTGTGTACCTCTGGTTGTCTTGGAATTTGTGTGTTGACCAGGCTGGCCTTAAACCCAGAGATTAGACTACCTCCATTTAATTAAATATGTGCACCACCGCTCAACCTATCTCCATTCCTATACACAAGGGATTCAAAGTACAAAAAGGTGAGGTCATACCCCAGGTCCTACAAATAACAGACTGTTTCCTGTCAATCTGTATCAAACTTCCCCACCTCCAATCCAGACAAATGGTTATCTAGTCTAGTCATGTTCTCGAAGGTGTATATATCTAGGTATCACTACATCAAAACTAAGATGCTGTTTGTTCTTATCATGCTCATCCTTTCATGCATACATTGCTTCCTAGAGACTGGCTGCTAGGAAAGTCTGAATGCAGCAGCAGACATAGATTCTAACTGTCTTTCTTTAGTCAGATATTAAAGGGATCTGACGTTAAAAGGGGAGACCATGTTTTGCTGCCCAATGAAATTGTTTTGCATTGGAAATATTTTAATTTTATTACATTTATTATTTTGTGTGTGTGTGTGTGTGTGTGTGTAAGAGAGAAAGAGAGAGAGAGAGAGGTAGAGAGAGAGCAGCTGGTGGTCAGTAGCTGCTGAAGCAGCAGGTTCTCTTCTCCCATGTGGGTCTGGGGATTGAAAGCAGGTGTTTGGGTTTGTTGATAAGTGCCTTTACCTGCTGAGTCATCTTGCTTACCCAGATTTCTTTTTTAATTAAAAGCATTGTAGGTGGTGGTGGCATGCACCTTTAATCAGAGCACTTTGGAGGCACAGACAGGTAGATCTCAAAGCTCGATGCTAGCCTGGTCTACAGAGTGAGTGCCAGGAAAGCTAGGGCTACATCGAGAAATCTCGTCTCCAAAAACCAAACCAAAACAAATAATAAACAAGTAAATAAATAAAACCATTTTATTTTTGAAACCTTATAATGAGTTTGTTATTTTAAATTGAGTTTATATTGACATTTTCTTAGTTTAATTGCTAATATAATTAATACTGACAGATTTAGACAGTAAAACCAAAGCTCTCTGAAGGAATTACTAACCTTAGAGAGTGAGCGACTCAAGTGTGGAACTAGAGAAGACCCACTTTCACCATCTGATTCTACAGTTTCTGAGAACTAGGTACAGAACGTGGCAGCATGCAGCTGAGATCCATAGTTGGAGGCACTTACGCTTGACGGGTATAAAGGTCTGGTTCATCGAGATCCTGAGATCTTAATTCCTGTGTGGAGAGGCAGCCAGCACCACTGGTGGAAATGGAATTGCGCTTCATGCTCAAAACCTAATTCAGGATTTCAATATCAGAAAAATGTTCCAGATGCAAGTGGATCATTAAGCAATAATTATCACTTTTATTCTGAAGTAGAAGAGTAACTAAAAACTTAGTTATTGTATTCCTTTACAATAGTATTTTCCCTGTGTGCTGTATTTGTTTGACATGTATACTTAAGTCCTCACTAAAGATAACACCTATGCAACTTCAAGTATTCAATACACTTGAGCAAGGCAATGCAAAAACGAACATATATGATTCCTGCATCACACGGCAATCCATGATCACAATATTTCAATGTGTTATCCCGAGTACATCCCTGGTATCTCTTATGTCTATTTCAATGGTAACTCACAGACTGCTTGACAAGAAATCTCAGGCTCCTAAACTCTCCTCAAAATGTTTCCTTTGGCTTCAAAATCAGGATTCATTCTCTTTTCCTAATATCTACTTTTCTTGCTTTATGTTTAACCCCATAGTTTAATACCCACTATTGTCTTTCTGGTTCTAATCTCCCTTTCAGTAAAGACAAGCAATCCGTTCCATAACATAATGTAGAGGCTGCTTCCATTCTCAAAATATTTTAGTATCATAAGCATACCTATGTCAGACCCTGTCTTCGTCTCTGCAGCACTAGACGCTAGCCACTCAGCTTTTTCTGGTCCTGCCCTAGCTTCTTTCTAGGATAAGACAGAACTCACTGTTGATAAAATTATATATATATAATATATATATGTAGTGAAGAGAAGTCACGCTATGCGATAAGGCTTATATAGGAGGCTTATTGGAAGATGAGAGAGAAGGGACAGAGGAGGCAGAGAGGGGAGCAGACTAGTCCCATGGGGTAAAGAGTGCAGGAGAGAGAGGGAGGTAGACACAGGAGAAGGGGGACTTTAGGGGGTAGGTCCACCTGTTACAAGGAACCATAGCAAATGTGCCCAGAAGTGGCTACAGGTGAAGTGCTCTTAGTGGCTACAGGGGAGGAGGTTTCCTGTCAGGACCCTAAGGACAGGCAGGCCAATGCAGATTCCCAAATACTAACACCAAATAATAACACCCACTTTATTGTTTGTTTGAGCTGGGGACTTTAGCACAATAGGCTGTGCACTGAGTCACATCACTCCTTGTTTTGCTGCTTACATTCCACTTAGGTTTATTCTCAAGCCTTCAGTTTCCCAGACTTTTTCTTTTTATATGGCTTTTCAGATGCTGTATTACCACAGGAAAGCAGCGTTTTAACCTGTCCCTCCCAGGCAGTCCTCCCCTTCCCCCCCTCCCTGGGGAACACCTTGGTCAGCAATCAGCATCCTCTTTTCCCTCTCCAGGCTCTGCCCACACAAACTTACTGATCCCTGAACCCAGAGCCTGGCAGATGCCGCCCCAGGTCTCTGATGCCACAGAGTTTCTTAGCAGGAACAGAATTAACCCCATGCAAGCAGTTACCTTTCTCTCTGGTTCTTGACCCCCAGCTCCCACTTCCAGTAAAATGCAAAACTGCTTAGGAAGACACCCACCAATGCCAACCAAGAGCCATTTGGATTTTAAAGTCTCCGCACACGTGACTTCAGAATGCCTGTTGCAAGTACTCTTAGGCAAGAAGGCTATGCCCATTCCCAGACAGTGGTGAGAAGTCCTAAGGCAAAAGCTTAGATTTCTAAATCTTGCAGCTGTTGTGCCTCTGGCTAGAATTGTAGTTTTGTCCCTAGCAACCCTTTTGAGTTTCAGCCTTTCCTAGCCATCACTGTGTCTCCTCATCTGTGTTTGAGACAATTAAGTACTTTTGCAGCAGTGCCGATTTGTTTTCCATAGTATCTTTTAATGTTGTTTTGTTTTGTAAAATATCCCTGGGGCTGGTGAAATGGCTCCATGGGTAAGAGCACTGCCTGCTCTTCCAAAGAAATGGGATAATTCCCCAGGACCCATAACTATAACTCTAATTTCAGGAGGTCTAATGCCCTCTTCTGGCCTTGGTGGGCACAAGACACACGTGTGGTATACAGACATAAATGTAGGCAAAACACTTTATACATAAAATAAAAATAATAAAGATATTTTTTTTAAAAAAGGCAAACAGAAAGTATTCCAGTACAGTTTACATTACTAAAAGTTCTTAAAATTCATTTCAACACTCATCATAGTTTCAAGATGCCTTAAGAAGTACAAAATTTGCGGGTCAGTGGTGGTGCATTCCTTAACTCCCAGCACTCAAGAGGCAGCGGCAGGGGGATATCTGTGAGTTTGAGAAGAGTCTACAGAAGAAATACAAAATCACTTTAGCTAAGACATTTGAATTGGAAGTATTATCTCTGTTTGGCCCAGATCTCACATATTTTGTCATTACAAATCAATTAGTAAGACTATTGTATTAGCTATTGCTTATGCATTAACTACTCCTGGATTCTTTTTATAGAAGACTGAAAGGAGAAAGGATTAATGTTCTACGGGTGCTTAAATAAAGCAAGTTTTCACATACTAGTCCTTCTAAAATCATTCCTCATCAAAGAACTCATTGAAACATTTTTTTTGTACAAAGTTTAAAAAGTTGAAGTCTACAGTCATCAGGCTGGTAGTCATAGACACACAAAAACCTGACAAGCTTGCTTTCTATGTCTACTTCTGAATGCCACTCAGGATCAAGTGAGATAATTGTATCAGGATTTTAGCTTAGTGATACATGGCGTTAATAAATTAAAATTCATCCTAAGAAATGTAGTGGGAAGAAATGATAATGTAATCAAGTTGAATTTAATTTGCTAGATATTTTATAATGACATTTTAAGTCATAAGCAACTGTAATATACTTTACTATTAGAAACTCTTTTAATTAATGCAGGCCACCTTATTCCCATGTGGTTATGCCGTGGCAGTATCTGTGAAAAATTCTTCAGAGCAGGTAATAGGGATAAGTTACATCTCTTTTTATCTTCTTTTTTTTTCTGAGACAAGCTTGTCTATTTAACAGTCTTGGCTGTGTCCCTTTTTTACCTTTTATGTTAATTCTTTAAAAACAACTACTTTTTTTTATTTATTGTATTATGTGTAGTTGGAATTTTCCTTTGGGCCACCAAGAAACTCCCAAATAATTTATTATGAATGCTTCTTATTAATTATAAGTGCTTAGTCTTAGCTTAGGCTCGTCCTGCTAGCTTTTTGAACTTAATTTAACCTGTTTCTATTCATCTACATTTTTCCTTGGGGCTTTTTACCTTTCTTTTATTCTGTATGTCTTGGTTTCCTGCTTCCTCCATGTGTGTCTGATTGGCCACTGGTTTCTCCCTGGTATCTCTTTTTCTTTCTTCCTTTAAAGCCTAAATTCCTCCTGCTACTTAGTTTCCCTGCCTGCAAGTCCTGCCTATACCTCTTTCTTGCTATTGGCCATTTAGCTTTTTGTTAGACTAACCAGGTGCCTTAGGCAGACAAGGTAAAACAGCAACACATTTTTCCATAAAATTCAACAAATGCAACACATCTTTACATAGTTATACAAATATTTTGTAACAATGAAACATCATTTCTCCTTTTACTTTTTTTCTTCAAACCCGCTCTTATATGCCTCCTTGTTCCCTTTCAAATTCATGGATTTTTCATTAATTTTGTTACATGCATATGTGTATGTAACCTGCCCAATCTGTATGTTACTTGTCTGTATGCTGTCAGGGTTATAATTAGGTTGAAGGGAGATAAATACACAGGGAGAAAGGAGAGCAAAATAATAGTATGGATATGTGAAAAAAATCACAAGGATTCATACTGTTAAGTACCTAAGAAACTATAACACACACATACTTTAATTTAGTATAATGTTATTTGTATGTATGATTCAGGGCTCACCATTTGGTATTGGATAAGCATTTCGTGTACTCTTCCCACAGTAGGACTAAAACTGTTTCTCCACTCCCAGCATTTGTGAGTTCCCTATAGTTCTTTGTGTAGGGCTGGTTGGCCCCTTGTCCCTTATAGATTGCCTCTTTTTTTTTGTCTTAAATATTTTCATTGGTATAAAATTTTATATATTGATACAAATTTGAGGGGTTTATGAGATATATATATAGATATATATATATGTTTTTTACTCTAGTTAAAGATAGTTTTGTATATTGATACAAATTTAAGGTTATTTTTTATTTTTTATTTTTTTAATTAAAATTTCCACCTGCTCCCCGTTTCCCATTTCCCTCCCCTCCTCCCAAATATTGCCCCTCCCCCCACTCCCCTCCCCCTATCCCCACTCCTCTTCTCCTCCCCCCACACCATTCCCCTTCCCTCTTGATACTGGAGAGCAGTCCAAATTCTCTGCCCTGCGGGAAGACGAAGGTCTTCTATCTATTTCCAGGAAGGTGAGCGTCTAAACAGGCTAAGCACCCACAAAGCCAGTTCATGTATTAGGATCGAAACCTAGTGCCATTGTCCTTGGCTTCTCATCAGCCTTCATTGTCCACCATGCTCAGAGAGTCCAGTTTCAACCCATGCTTATTCAGTCCCAGACCAGCTGGCCTTGGTGGGCTCACAATAAATCAGTTCCACTGTCACAGTGGGTGGGTGCATCCCTCGTGGTCCTGATTTCTCGGGGGATTGGGATGGTTGGGATATAGGAAGGGAGGATACAGGAGCAGCGAACTAACTAAGGGAGCCATCTTAGGGTTGGCAAGAAACTTGACTCTAGAGGGGTTCGCAGGTGTCCAGGGAGATGTCCCCAGCTGGTACCTTGGGCAACTGAGGAGAGGGAACCTGAAATGACCCTATCCTATACTGATAAATATCTTACATATCACCTTAGAACCTTCATCTGGCGATGGATCGAGGTAGAGACAGAGACTCAATTTGGAGCAATGGTCTGAGCTCTTAAGGTCCAAATGAGGAGCAGAAGGAGGGAGAATATAGATTGCCTCTTGTCCTTATTCAGCTCATACTTAAGCAGCCATGTTAATAAGATTTTATTGGTGTAGAATCTGACATTCCTAGGAGATACAATGTCACAGCAAACTCCATGATGCTCTGGCTCTTATAATCTATGTGTCCCCTCCTTTACAGTGTTTCATGAGCCTTACGTGTAGTGATATTTCATTTGTATTTTAATAAAGAAAGTTTGGCTGAAGAGTAAGTGGTAGCACACACCTTTAATCTCAGTAGCCACACTAGTTTGCCATAGAAACCTGGCGGTGCACGCCTTTAATCCCAGTGGTGCACATCTTTAATCCCAACCTAAAGAATGGAATGCAAGACAGAAGGAGAAAGCTCTCAGACACAGTCTCATCACCCTGTTATTTGATTTCTCTGTTAGATTGCCTTCAAATATGCATTTATTTCAGGAAGCATCAACTGTATCAATACCCATGCCACTGCACACTACTTCAGTGGCCTGAGTTTTAGCTGTTTCTCCCTGTATACACTCCCTCGTCCCTCTGTTTCTCTCCTTGCACATCCCCTCACCAGCCTGTACCTTTCTATTCTATTTCTTCGTTCCTGATGAGATGCTTCTCTCCTCCTTAGTCTGTTACTCTATGCTTAATCTCTGTGATTCTGTATATCCACATGTAAGCTAATACATGCCACATTTGGCTTTCTGTGTCTGGGTACCTCACTCAGGGTGATTTCTCCCCCTAGTTCTACCCTTTTACTGTGAATTTAATTCTTTTTAATGGCTGAGTAATATTCATTTGTGTAAAGGTTCCAATTTTTATTATCCATTCATATTCATGTCTTGAATATGTTATCCAATTTCTGGGCATTATTAATAGAGCAGCAATGGACATGGTTGAGTAAGCGTCTCTGTGGTAGGATAAAGTGTCCTTTGGGTAAATGCCCAAGAGTGATAGAGCTGGATCACGAGGTATATCAGTTCCCATCTGTCTCAGTTGCCCCCACACTCATATCCATAGTAACTGTATGAGTCTGCACTCCCACCAGCAGTGGATGAGTGTCCCCCTTATTCTACGTCCTTGCCAGCAGGAACTGTCACTCGTGTTATTGATCTTAGGGATTCTGACAGGTGTAAAATGGACTCTCAAAGCATACTTGGTTTGCATTTCACTAATGACTGAGAATGTTGAACATTTAAGTCTTTCCTAGCCACTTAAGATTCCCTATTGAGAATTCTCTGTTTAGATCTATACCCCAGTTTTAATTGAGTCATTTGTTTTCTTGATATCTAGCCTTTTGAGTTCTTTATTCATTGTGTTTAATTTTTTTAATATAATTTTGGATATTAGCCCTCTATTAGGTGTGTAGTTGATAAAAAATATTTTACCATTCTGTAAGCTGCCACTTGTCTGTATGATGGGATCTTTTGCCATGCAGAAGCTTTTCAGTTTCATGAGATCCCATTTATTAATTGTTGATCTTAGTGTCTGTGTTAATAGTGTTCTGCTCAGAAAGTCTTTTCCTATGTCATTGATTTCAGGGATCTTCCCTTCTTTTTCTTCTGTTAGGTTCAAGATATCTGGTTTTAGGTTGAGGTCTGTGTGGGAATTCCTTTCCACCAAATTTATTTTGGGAGGTGAGGTGGAGTGTCTCAGCAATAGGGTGGCTTCTTTGTGCTGACATGATCTCTTATAAGGGAGAGGAATGGTCTTCCATGTATTTCTGGTTTCTTCATCAAAGATCAGGTGTCCCTAGGTGCTTGAATTACACCTGACTTCTCAATGGAAACCATGAAAGCCAGAATGTCTTGGATAGATGTGCTGGCAGACACTAAGAGACCATGGAGGCAAGCCCAGAGTACTATTCCCAGAAAAGCTTGCATTCAACATCAATGGAGAAAAAAGATATTCCAGGACAAAAACAGATTTAAACAATAGGTAGCCACAAACCCAGCCTTACACAAAGTACTAGAAGGCAAAGCACAAACCAAGGATGCCAACAACTCCCATAATAACAGAGACATCTGACAACTCTCCACCACCACAACTCAAAGAAGGGAAACACACAAACACTACCACCAAAAAAATAAATAAAAATAACCAGAGTTGACATCCACTGGTCATTAATATCCCTCAATATCAAATGGACCTAAGAAACAAGCCAGTGTGGCTATACACAAGTTCTTTCCCCAAGCTCAGGCAGTTTTTAGACAAGCAAGGGTCTCCATTCATTCCCTTTGAGGAACTCTCAGGCCCTGACACTAACACCTGACTGGTGCCTATTGTCAAGGCCAATGGTACACTCCTCAGCCCCTCCCTGACCTGACCTGACCTGAGGAGCCACACCCCAACCCAGTTCACAGGCTCCTCTTTATCTAACTAACTAACTAACTAACTAACTAACTAACTAACTAACTAACTAACTTACTATACAGAGTAAGATGTGGAATCTCTTCTCAATGAAATGCTGTTCGCAGCCATTCGATGAATTTATTCTCAGATCAGATCAGATCCTGTCCAACAGGGGTGTCTTCTTTCCATGTTTCTTCTTCTTTTGTTTTTTGCAGTCAGTCTAGATGTGCTGGTCTATGGTGTGTGTGTGTGTGTGTGTGTGTGTGTGTGTATGTGTCTGAGAGAGAGAGTGAGAGAAAGAGAGAGAGAGAGAAAGAGAGAGAAACGGAATTGCTATTTATTTGAAGAGTTTTAATGATTTAATATTCAGCGATTTCCAGCCTTTTTTATCAGCACATTTATTATTACCAGTGAGCACCTTCCTCTGAAAACATTGGAACCCCCCCATCTGTACATGTCATATACGTGTGTGTGTGTGTGTGTGTGTGTGTGTGTGTGTGTCAAATCCCATTTCAGGAGCTGCTTTGCTGACACTCACCCAGCACCAGTGAGATGGAGGCCACCATTTTCTTAGCCAGTTATGTTTCAGGACAGTCAGGAGACAGAAAGAAAGAAGGAAGGAAGGAAAGAAGGAAGGAAGGAAATAAATGATGTACATTCCCGACGAAAAAAAAATTAAGTAAATTTTAAAAAGTAAAAAAATAATTAAGAAAGTAAGTAAATACATACATAAAAATAGACAAATAAGCAAACAAAGAATGAATAAATGAATAAAATATTATTATTTAATTGAAACATTCAATAAGTAAATAAATGAGTCAGGCTGAGCAAATAAATAAACAGATGTATGAAAGAAGATAAGGAAGTGAAGGAATAAATGAACAAATAAGTAAGTAAGTAAGTAAGTAAATAACTAGGTGGGTCATTTTTTAAAGAAGTAAGTAAATGAGATGGGCTGAACAGATAGATAAGTAAGTAAGCAAGCAAAGAAATACACAAGAAGTCATTGCTCGATCAATCAATCAATAAGCAAGCAAGCAAGCAATAATGAAAAAAAATGAGACACATCCATTAATCCATAAAAGACAAAACATGGAAATAAACATGTAAACTGGTCAACCCACCCACGTTCACTCTGACTCTAAGATTATAAGATACACATTGTGAGACATTGACCCCTCCCATGTGTCACATTCTGAGTCAGTGACCCCTCCCATGTGTCACATTCTGAGTCAGTGACCCCTCCCATGTGTCACATTCTGAGTCAGTGACCCCCTCCCATGTGTCACATTCTGAGGCAGTGCTGCCCCCTCACGTGTGTCACATTCTGAGGCAGTGGCACCCACAAAGGGGAAGAGTAAGTCCAAAGGAATCTCAAACCTGGAGCCAGGATTGGGGTGTTTTTGAGCAAAGAGGAGATGACTTTTGAGTGACAGGTAAGGGCCTCGTACTGTTGCTGACCTAGTCATTTTCCTGTGATCAGAAGACACCTCTGGGCTCTGGAATCAGGTTGATCTACTCTGGACTGATGGCAGCAATTACAGAGCTTCAGAGGACAATGGAAGAACAAGCTTGCTGGCTGCAGCTCAGAGAGGGTGCCATAAATGGATCTGGAATTTAAGCTTGAAGGATGATTCTTTAAGGTTCCAACTTAAAAATATAAAACCATGAATGCATGAGTGGATGGTGTTGGGCTCAATACCACATTCAAATACTTAAAGCATAATAGGCACACACAGTGTCAAGTTGGGAGCATAGGCCCCAGTCCCTCACATCTGTCCCAGCCCCAAGGCCTGGTCTGGACTCCAAATCCCAGCAGGCCAGGTCCTGACCCCATCCCTGTAGCGAGCTGCATGAAGCCACACCTGATGGCAATGTAGAGAGCTGCGTGGAGTCGCACCTGATGGTGCTGGCTCCCGCCCTCCGCAATCCCGAAAGCGAGTGCTCTCTGTGATAATCAACTCCTATGGCTAAAGCCTGACTTATGCTATTATCATGCAATGACTGTCAGCTGCTTGCATATGCGTGGACCTATGGGCAGTGCCCACCTGGCAATCTGAGGTTGGCGGCCCAGGCCTACTTAAGGGCTGGGAGAGGTTTGCCCAGAGGAGAGAGGAAGAGACAGAAGGAGAGAAAGAGAAGGGAAAAGATTGCTGTGAATAAAGTCCTGGAATAAACTGCTTAGCAAGAAGAGCTCCGGTGTTGCGCATCCTTCTTGCTGGTCGAGGGGGGCCGCGACACATCCCCAGGGTACTTAAGTGATTTCCAGAAAGAGGAACATTTGGTCTCCCTTTCTTCCTCTCAGGGGCTGTATTCCTGCAGCTTCCAGGTTCCCACTTGGGGCCATCTGAGAGTGCAGATCTGCTATTAAACCTGGATATTTCTTTTTTTTCTTTTCTTTTTTTTTCTTTTTTGGATTTTCTGAGACTGGGTTTCTCCATAGCTTTTGGTTCCTGTCCTGGAACTAGCTCTTGTAGACCAGGCGGACCTCAAACTCACAGAGATCCACCTGCCTCTGCCTCTCGAGTGCTGGGATTAAATGCGTGCGCCACCACCATCTGGCTAAACCTGGTATTTCTTAATTTGGCTTGTTTTGATTTAACTTGATTGGGAATTTTTGCATCGCCGGAGAGCTTGCTTTATACAGTTCAAAGCCAGGTCCACTTTTCCCCCTGTAAGCCTCTTACCAAAATCTTTTTAAATTGAGCCTACTTTGTTCATTTGTATCAGACAGACTCAATTTAAAAAGATGTTTGTATATATATATATATGTGCCCATGGTTTTTGGTCTCTGCACTTTCACCCCTCCCTTCCCTTAGTAGCCAGTCTCTCATAGCACCATGCTACCAGAGGCACTGGCCCCTCCCCCACTCCCTCAAGCCCACACTCCCCAACCCCCTCCTATGGAGCTACATTCTTTCCCCTTGCTTTCCCAATTTGGAGGTTCAACTTCCACCTTTCCCTTCCCCTACCACCTCACTGCTCCATGCTGAACTCTCTCTTTACACTGGGCTAGCCCCTCCCATGCTCCCTTTTCTCTTCCAAATCTCCCTCAGGTAGAAAAGCAGCTAGGTTTCTTTTCTACTAATCATTCTGTTTCCTCAGTCGGTACCAGATATTAGGAAAGAGTTTAAAAAAGTTGAGGATGGTCCCCAAACTCCTATATGGGAATTGGAGAATATGGCCTTTAAAGTTTTTAATGCCCGAGAGGAATCAGCTGAGTCTTCCCGACAGACAAAGCTACAACAATCTACAGGCCCAGGTCTTAGCAGCTGCCCTAAGGTCACAGGAAGGGGGACAAGGGAAGCCAACCACGGGGCTCTATCAAAGGTGGTCTAAATGGTCAAATGGCACGATATTGCACTACAGCTGCTCCGAGGTTGTGCCCTATCTGCCAGCAACCCAGACACTGGAAATCACAATGCCCCTGTGCTGGCTTGTCCTGTAGGCCATGCCATGGAGGTCTGGCCTCATCACCATTGGCAAGTGAAACTCTGCCAGCCTTCAAATGTCTCAGCCTGGCAGAAGATTGACGCTGCCCAGACTTGGTATATCCCGTAACCCTCTCCTAGCCTAGGGTCATGCTACAAGTGGTGGGTAAATCCATTATTTTTATTTTCACTTGGGCCTTTAGTTTCCCTCACCAATTTCAGCTATGGGGGTAGACAGGACCTGTTCCTCCCCACTTAAAACTCTGCCACTGCCCTACATTCTTGTAGGACAATTATATCCTTAGCCACTTCCCCAAAGCTTTGTTCCACTTCTTGGAGTCCCTTTTAACCCCGCCCATCTCCAAGATTCTATTTTACAGCTTCATTCCTCCTGCCAGACGTGTGCCCAGGCCAACCCACAAGGAGTTCTCCACATACACCAGCTGCGTGGACACCAACCGGGCAAAGATTGGCAGGGTAATTTCACTTAAATGCCTACTCATGAAAAAACTTCGTTATCTCTTAATACTTGTGGACACTTTTACAAGGTGGATAAAAGCATTTCCAGTCTCCAGGGAAACAGCAGATGTGGTGGAGCTCAACATCTCCTGGACAATGGGACTCATCAAACAACAACTGAGCAAGCTTTCCATTGAACTCAGGTTATCTTGGCCCTTGCCTCAGGGCCAACCGGCATTCCCCTATGGGCCTTAGCCCCTTTGGGCTGCTTTATGGCAGGCCCTTTCTCCTTAACCATCACTTTCCAGTTCAAACTCCTCCACTGGTGGGGTACCTACCCTACCTCTCCCTTTTAAGGTCCCTTCTCCATTCACACGCTGACAGTTGTCTTCCTGCCACCACACCAGTGGACCCTAATGCCCCTAAACCTGCCCTGCTCTCCCCAGGGCACAGAGTACCCCTCAAACAGTTAACTCCTAGGTCTCTTGAACCTCGATGGACAGGACCTCACATGGTAATCCTCACCACACCCTCAGCTGCCAAGCTCTTGGGACACTCATGCTGGTACCATCTCTCCAGGCTCAAGCGGGCACCTACTCAAGACACTTCGTCTGTCCAGCAGGCAAGACCCTCTACCCTCCATTTTTCCAGGATGCCACAATGAAGGGCCTACCTGCTCCTCATCCTGACACACTCATCTTTAGCAATAACAAGTTTTTTTTCCCTAGACACCTGCCTTCTCCTCTCCCCCAAGGCATCTGTTATGCCTGCCTTCTCCGGGATGACACTTCATGGGATGCCTTTCCAGCCACACCTCTTGCTAAACATGGACACCTGGCTCTCCCCTTCCCCACACTGCCCCATGCCTGCAGGAAGTAGCCAGATTTGAGTCTATGCCCTTTTTTCCCCAAAGAGCCCTATGGAAGGTAAGTGCCACTTGGCCACAGACCTGGAGTCCTGCCCAGGGGACTTACAGCCTACCTGGATTGTACTCTGCCTCATTATTTTCTTTTTTTAGGATCCTTGACAGCCTTGTAGGAGCCAGAAAAGACTTTTAAAGGCCTGTAAGAGAACCAAGCTCATGGATATCATGGCACAAGTGAGAAATGAGAGGTGGAGGGAACTCTGGCAGTTGACAGTCTTTCCTTCTGGGTGTCACTGATGTAAAATGTTGGGTTTTGACAATTTGGCAAGACATGTTCTTATGAGCAGTATTCTTTCCCATATGTCAATTATGTGTCCACAGAGTTTAGAGAGAAAGGAACTCGCCCACACTGAGATTTGGGCTTTGGAAAGATAATCTGACAGTGTGTTTTGTTTTGTCTTGACTCACTTTCTTCCTTACTCTCTTTCTCTGTCCTTAACAAGCCTTCATTGGCTGTGTGTGTGTGTGTATGTGTGTGTGTGTCTGAGAGAGAGAGAGAGAGAGAGAGAGAGAGAGAGGAGAGAGAGAGAGAGAGAGAGAGAGAGAGAGAGAGAGAGAGATGGGGGAATATTTCTGGGGATGGATCCCAATGCCTGTGTTTGCTCTCTAACAGATACACACCATTTAGCTTCACTTCCAAACTCTCACATACAGGAATCATATATTTTTTCCAACCAGCAAGGATTTCAGACTGGCCAACCATGGTATGCACAAATGGAGACTGGTGACGGTTCTTGTGGGAGTGATGACCCATCTCAGGGGGCTTGGAAAATGCACTTGTTGTCTGGTCAGAGACACCATTGCGCTACCACATACCACTGACAGGCCAAGCCACTAAGGATACCTTCCTGGAACTCATGAGTGCACGTTGTGGAAGCTACCCTGGCACTAAGCCTCTCCACATGCTGCAATGGAGATGGCTTGGAAGGAAACTAAGGCCATGCTCCTATTCCTACATCAGATGTCTCTGAGGTGAAAAATAGGGACCTGGAAGGGCTTTTCAAACAGCAGAGCTCAGAGCCTGCTGACTTTTCACAGGCATCGGCCTGAAGAAGGAAAGCAAGCCACAGCCAGGTCCTCTCTCCTGATCTCTCCAGCCTTGGAGTGTGTGAGCTCTTTGAATCTCCCTCATGATGCCCCTTTCCTTGCTGGTACAGATGTCTTAGGCAGTGCCTACCTTGCCTAGTCTGATTCCTTCCCACATGTTTCATCCACACTTCCCTAGACTCCCATCGGGTTACACACCACAGATGTTTTGGCCTAGCTATTCATGGAGGCTTGCTGACATCATGGCATGACTGATGGCTGACTATGAATACCTGCCTATGGCTTCTGGCACATTCTGCGGGTAGACACATTACAAGTGTACAGCTCCAGAGGAATCTTATAAGATTATACTTGTATACTGAGGGAGTATACATGTAATACATGAAGACAAGAAGTGGGGATTGGATTCTCCAGGTGCTCTGATTAAGATAAGCAGTGATGTAAAAAACAGAAATGGACTACACCAAGAAGGAGCAGACCCAAGATGCTGTGGCCTTTTGTTTTGTTTTTGGTGGGTGCAAGGGCTGTGTGTTCACATGAATATAGGTACTCTTGGAGGCCAGAGAGAGCATTGAATCCCACAGAACTGAAGTTACAAATTATTGTGTTCTGCCATATAGATGCTGGGAACTGAAATTCAGCCCTCTGCAAGAGCAGCAGGAGCTCAAACTCTTTTTAGAACTACACTTATTTATTTCAGGTGGGTGAATACCAGGTTATAATAATCCCTAAACATGATATAACTATTCCAAGAAGAAGGGAAACACATTATGTATTAGATCCGATCAAAATTATGACTAATTTTATTTAACTATTTCTATACAACTCCAAACACATTTTAAAATTACAGTAAGTGCCAATGTCCCTAGAGGGCTATTCTTTTAATACCTCAAGTTTAAGTATGATAACCATTGATATTCTCCTTTTTGGGCATGAGTTTATTTTTATTATTTTTTATTTTTACATCCCAATCAAAATTTCCCCTCCCTCCTCTCTTCTCAGTAACTCCCTCCTACCTCCTCTGCTCCCACTCCCCATCCATTCCTCCTCCTCCTTTAACCTTCAGAAAAAGGTGGACTTCATATGGATACCTGCCAGACATATTCTATCAAGTAGTGGCGATATTAGGCATGTCCTCTTCTATTAAGAATGGATTTAGCAATCCTGTAGGAAGAATGGGTCCCTAAAGCAAGCAACAGGGACAGGCCCTGCACCCACTGTTAGGAGTCCCACAAGAACACCAAGTTACACAACTGTAACATGTATACAGGGGGCCTAGGTCAGTCCCATGCATGCTCTCTTGATGGTGGTTCATTCTCTGTGAGTCACTATCATCCCAGGTTAGTTAGTTCTGTGGGATTTCTTGTGGTGCTCCCGTCCCCACTGGCTCCTACAAAAATTTAATTTTATTTTTTAATTATTTTATATGTATTGGTGTTTTGCCTTCATGTATGCCTCTGTGAGAGTGTCAGATCCTCTGGAATTGGAGTTACAGACAGTTTTGAGCTGTCTATAATTTTTTTCATTATTATAAACATTTATTTCTCTATTTTGACATTTTTAAAAATATTTATTTATTTATTTATTATGTATACAATATTCTGTTTGTGTGTCTGTCTGCCGGCCAGAAGAAAACACCAAACCCCATTACTGATGGTTGTGAGCCACCATGTGGTTGCTAGGAATTGAAATCAGGACCTTTGGAAGAGCAGGGAATGCTCTTAACCTCTGAGCCATCTCTCCAGCCCTCTATTCTGCCATTTTAAAATAAATTTTTATATAATGAATGTGTGAAGATCTACTCTACTGATAGGCATTTGAAATAATAATATTATTTGTTTAATTATTTAGGGAGAGTAGGAATATATATATAATACATATTCACTAATATACTGATATTATATAATATATATTCATAAATATAAGGGTGTGTTTGTATATACTTCAAATGGGGAGCAACATCGATCAGTTAAATAAACAACCCAGAGTTTCCTGCCCTTTCACTAAGGCTACCAGCCCAGACCAGTGAGTGCCTGACTAGAGGGCAGGCCTCAAGGTCCCCACCAGGGGAAGCAGGCCCCTGCTGCTGGGGTTGCAGTCTCTGCTTGTGATCTCCTGGACCTGCTCTGCCTGCGCCCTACTTCCCTTTGTCCCTGGCTCATTGGGGCATCCAGGAGTTCCTGTGTAGGTGCCGAGAAGTTTCATCGGGACGGGTGAGTGTGTGCTATCCTGGGGCAGACGGTCCCGGTAGAGAGCACAAACGCCCCTCCCCCAGCTCCTGCTGCAGGGCTTTCTCTCCTACACACCCGCGCCCACCCCCACCCCCAAGCCTGCCTTGTCTGCAAGGTCCTTAGCTGTGGAACAGTTTCCTGCCCTTTCACTAAGGCTACCAGCCCAGACCAGTGAGTGCCTGACTAGAGGGCAGGCCTCAAGGTCCCCGCCAGAGAAAGCAGGCCCCCCCCCCCCCCCCCCCCCCCCCCCCCGCTGCTGGGGCTGCAGTCTCTGCTGTGATCTCCTGGACCTGCTCTGCCTGCGCCCTACTTCCCTTAGTCCCTGGCTCATTGGGGCATCCAGGAGTTCCTGTGTAGGTGCCAAGAAGTTTCATCGGGACGGGTGAGTGTGTACTATCCTGGGGCGGACGGTCCCGGTAGAGAGCACAAACGCCCCTACACTAAGGCTACCCAACCAGAGCAGTGAGTGCCTGCCTAGCGGGCAGGCCTCAGTAACCCCCGAAAGGGAGTGCAGGCACCTCCAGCTTGTACTGCAGTGTCGCCTGTGTTCTACTCGACCCCGCCCGACCCCTTGCATTCGGCCTTCTTTACGCGGGTCATTGGAATACCACGCATACATGTTTTGGTGTTGAGGAGTTCACCTGGAAGGGAACGGTTCCTGCCCCTACACTGAGGAGATACACCTAGAGAGTTAGTCACAGCAAAGACTGGTCCAAGACATCAGGCCTCTCCTGGCTCCATTTGAAGGAAAAGATGGGCAGGCGCCAATGCAAGAATTCCCCCAACAACTTGAAAGGCAACGTGACATCACCAGGATCCAGGAATCCCGAAATGAGAAGTGTACACCCTAATCCACAAGAATTAGAAGAATTCGACTCAAAAGTGAATTTTATGAAAATAATAGAGGACCTTAAACAGGAAGTGAAAAACTGCCACAACCAATTAGAGATTACAAACAAAAAGGTAGAGGAAATGAATAAATCTCTCAAAGATACCCAAGAAAACCAAGAGAAACAAGAAAAAGTAATCAAACAGGTAAGGGAAACGGTTCAAGACTTGAAGAATGAAGAGGAAGTAATAAAGAAAACACAAACCGAGGGAAGGATGGAGATGGAAAATTTGAATAAACGAACAGGAACTACAGAGACAAGTACCACCAACAGATTACAAGAGATAGAAGAAAGAATCTCAGACACTGAAGATACCATAGAGAAAATAAACACTCTCATCAAAGAAAACAGCATAACCAACAAATTCTCATCACAAAACATTCAGGAAATCTGGGACACAATAAAAAGACCAAACCTAAGAATAATAGGGATAGAAGAAGGAGAAGATCTACAGCTAATGGTCCAGAAAATATATTTAATAAAATTATAGAAGAAAACTTTCCCAACCTTAAGAAAGATATTCCTTTGAAGGTCCAAGAAGCATACAGAACACCAAATCGACTGGATCAAAAAAAACATCTCCTCGTCATATAATAATCAAAACACAAAACATACAGAATAAAGAAAGAATATTAAGAGCTGCAAAGGAAAAAGGTCAAGTTACCTATAAAGGTAAACCTATCAGACTTACACCTGATTTCTCTATGGAAACCATGAAAGCCAGAAGGTCCTGGATAGATATACTGCAGAAACTACGAGACCATGGATGCAAGCCCAGACTACTATACCCAGTCAAGCTTTCATTCACTATAAATGGAGAAAACAAAATTTTCCAGGATAAAAACAAATTTAAACAATACGTAGCCACAAATCCAGCCCTTCAGAAAGTAATTGAAGGAAAATCACAAACCAAGGAGTCCAACAATGCCCACAATAACTCAGACATCTAATGACCCTTCACCAGCACAACTTGAAGAAGGGAAACACACAAACTCTACTACCAAAAGAAAGAAAGAAAGAAAGGAAAAATGACCGGAGTTAACAACCACTGGTCATTAATATCACTTAATATCAATGGACTCAACTCACCTATAAAGAGGCACAGGCTAAGAGATTGGATACGAAAACAGGATCCAACATTCTGTTGCTTACAAGAAACACACCTCAACCACAAAGACAGACATCTACTCAAAGTAAAGGGCTGGGAAAAGGTTTATCAAGCAAACGGACCTAAGAAACAAGCAGGTGTGGCCATACTAATTTCTAAGAAAGTTGACTTCAAACTAAAATCAATCAAAAGAGATGGAGATGGACATTTTTTACTCATAACAGGAACAATTCACCAGGATGAAGTCTCAATCCTGAATATCTATGCCCCTAATATAAAAGCACCCACTTATGTAAAAGAAACGTTACTAAAACTCAAGGCAGTCATCAAACCACACACACTAATAGTAGGAGATTTCAACACTCCTCTCTCACCAATGGACAGGTTAATCAGACAGAAACCTAACAGAGAAATAAGAGGATTAAGGGAGGTAATGAATCAAATGGACTTAACAGACATCTTTAGAACATTCCACTCAAATAAGAAAGAATATACCTTCTTCTCTGCAGCTCATGGAACCTTCTCGAAAATAGACCACATACTCGGTAACAAAGCAAACTTACACAGTTACAAAAAAATATCGGTAACCACCTGTGTCTTATCAGATCACCATGGATTAAAGTTAGAATTCAACAACAATGCTATCCCCAGAAAGCCTATGAACTCATGGAAATTGGACAGCCAACTACTGAACCACACCTGGATCAAGGAAGAAATAAAGAAATTAAAGTCTTTCTTGAATTCAATGAAAACGAAGACTCAACATACTCAAACCTATGGGACACTATGAAAGCAGTGCTAAGAGGAAAGTTCATAGCATTAAGTGCCCACATAAAGAAAACGGAGAAAGCACACATTGGAGACCTAATAGCCCACCTTAAAGCTTTAGAAAGAAAAGAAGCAGACTCACCTAGGAGAAGTAGAAGACTGGAAATAATCAAATTGAGGGCTGAAATCAACAAAATAGAAACACAGAAAACAATCCAAAGAATCAATGAAACAAAAAGCTGGTTCTTGGAGAAAATCAATAAGATTGATAAACCCCTATCCAAACTAATCAAACGGCGGAGAGAGAATACGCAAATTAACAAAATCAGAAACGAAAAGGGAGACATAACCACAGACACAGACGAAATTCAGAGAATCATTAGATCTTACTACAAAAACCTGTATGCCACAAAATTGGAAAATGTAAAAGAAATGGACACTTTTTTAGATAAGTACCATATACCAAAGTTAAACCAGGACCAGGTGAACAATCTAAATAGACCTGTTAGTCGCGAAGAATTAGAAGTTGTTATAAAAAATCTCCCCACCAAAAAAAGCCCAGGTCCAGATGGCTTCAATGCAGAATTCTACCAGAACTTCCAAGAAGACCTAATACCTATACTCCTTAATGTATTTCACAATATTGAAACAGAGAAGTCATTGCCAAATTCCTTTTATGAAGCTGAAGTTACTCTGATACCAAAACCACACAAAGACACAACCAAGAAAGAGAACTACAGGCCAATCTCACTCATGAACATCGACGCAAAAATACTCAATAAAATACTGGCAAACCGAATCCAAGAACACATTAGAAAAATTATCCATTATGATCAAGTAGGCTTCATCCCAGAGATGCAGGGCTGGTTCAACATACGAAAATCTATCAATGTAATCCATCATATAAATAATCTGAAAGAAAAAAACCATATGATCATTTCATTAGATGCGGAAAAAGCATTTGGCAAAATTCAACATCCCTTTATGATAAAGGTCTTAGAGAGATTAGGAATACAATGGTCGTTCCTAAATATAATAAAAGCTATTTATAGCAAGCCGTCAGCTAACATCAAATTAAATGGAGAGAAACTCAAAGCTATTCCACTAAAATCAGGAACACGACAAGGTTGTCCACTCTCTCCATACCTCTTTAATGTAGTGCTTGAAATTTTAGCAATAGCAATAAGACAACATAAGGGGATCAAAGGGATTCAAATCGGAAAGGAAGAAGTTAAACTTTCATTATTTGCAGACGATATGATAGTGTACATAAGCGACCCCAAAAACTCCAGGAAAGAACTCCTTCAGCTGATAAACACCTTTAGTAGCGTTGCAGGATGCAAGATCAATTCCAAAAAATCAGTTGCCCTCCTATACACAAAGGATAAGGAAGCAGAGAAGGAAATCAGAGAAGCATCACCCTTCACGATAGCCACAAATAGCATAAACTATCTTGGGGTAACCCTAACCAAGGAAGTAAAGGATCTATTTGACAAGAACTTTAAGTCAATGAAGAAAGAAATTGAGGAGGATACCAGAAAATGGAAGGATCTCCCTTGCTCTTGGATAGGGAGGATCAACATAGTAAAAATGGCAATTCTACCAAGGGCAATTTATAGATTCAATGCAATCCCCATTAAAATCCCATCAAAATTCTTCACAGATCTTGAGAGGACAATAATCAACTTTATATGGAGAAACAAAAAACCCAGGATAGCCAAAACAATCTTATATAATAAAGGATCGTCTGGAGGCATTACCATCCCTGACCTCAAACTCTATTACAGAGCCTCAGTATTGAAAACAGCTTGGTATTGGCATAAAAACAGAGAAGTCGATCAATGGAACCGAGTAGAAGACCCTGATTTTAACCCACAAACTTATGAACACCTAATTTTTGATAAAGGAGCTAAAAGTATTCAATGGAAAAAAGAGAGTATCTTCAACAAATGGTGCTGGCAGAACTGGTTGTCAACGTGTAGAAGAATGAAAATAGATCCATATCTATCACCATGCACAAAACTCAAGTCCAAATGGATTAAAGACCTCAATATTAGTCTGAACACACTGAACCTGATAGAAGAAAAAGTTGGAAGTACTCTACAACATATGGGTACAGGAGATCACTTCCTACGTTTATCCCCAGCAGCACAGACATTAAGGGCAACATTGAATAAATGGGACCTCCTGAAACTGAGTAGCTTCTGTAAAGCAAAGGACACTGTCACTAAGACAAAAAGCAACCCACTGACTGGGAGAAGATCTTCACCAACCCTGCAACAGACAAAGGTCTGATCACCAAAATATATAAAGAACTCAAGAAACTAAACTTTAAAATGCTAATGAACCCAATAAAAAAATGGGGCACTGATCTGAACAGAGAATTCTCAACAGAAGAAATTCAAATGGCCAAAAGACACCTAAGGTCATGCTCAACCTCCTTAGCGATAAGGGAAATGCAAATTAAAACAACTTTGAGATACCATCTTACACCTGTCAGAATGGCTAAAATCAAAAACACCAATGATAGCCTTTGCTGGAGAGGTTGTGGAGAAAGAGGCACACTCATTCATTGCTGGTGGGAATGCAAACTTGTGCAACCACTTTGGAAATCAGTGTGGCGATTTCTCAGGAAATTTGGGATCAACCTACCCCAAGATCCAGTAATACCACTATTGGGAATATACCCAAGAGATGCCACATCAAATGACAAAAGTATCTGTTCAACTATGTTCATAGCAGCATTGTTTGTAATAGCCAAAAACTGGAAACAACCTAGATGCCCTTCAATGGAGGAATGGATGAAGAAAGTGTGGAATATATACATATTAGAGTACTACTCAGCAGTAAAAAACAATGACTTCTCGAATTTTGTGTGCAAATGGATGGAAATAGAAAACACTATCCTGAGTGAGGTATCCCAGACCCAAAAAGAGGAACATGGGATGTACTCACTCATAATCGGATTCTAGCCATAAATAAAAGACATTAAGCATATAATGTGTGATCCTATAGAAGTTAAATAAGAAAGTGAACCCAAAGAAAATCATATAGTCATCCGCATGGAGAGGGGGAAGTAGACAAGATTGCAGGGCAAAAACTGGGAACTTGCGGGTGAGGTGGCATGGGGCAAAGGGGAAATGGGATGAGAAATATGAGAAGGGGAGGATGGGAGGAGCTCGGGGGATTGGGATGGTTGGGATATAGGAAGGATGGATACGGGAGGAGCGAAGTATATATCCTATCTAAGGGAGCCATCTTAGGGTTGGCAAGAGACTTGACTCTAGAGGGGTTCGCAGGTGTCCAGGAATATGTCCCTAGCTGGTACCTTGGGCAACTAAGGAGAGGGAACCTGAAATGACCCTATCCTATACTGATGAATATCTTGCATATCACCTTAGAACCTTCATCTGGCGATGGATCGAGGTAGAGACAGATTCTCAATTTGGAGCAACGGTCTGGGCTCTTAAGGTCCAAATGAGGAGCAGAAGGAGGGAGAACAAGAGCAAAAAATCAGGACCACGAGGGATGCACCCACCCACTGTGACAGTGGAACTGATTTATTAGGAGCCCACCAAGGCCAGCTGGTCTGGGACTGAATAAGCATGGGTTGATTCCGGACTCTCTGAGCATGGAGGTCAATGAAGACTGATGAGAAGCCAAGGACAATGGCACTAGGTTTCAATCCTAATACATGAACTGGCTTTGTGGAAGCTTAGCCTGTTTAGAAGCTCACCTTCCTGGACGTAGATAGAAGACCTTCGTCTTCCCGCAGGGCAGAGAATTTGGACTGCTCTTCAGTATCGAGAGGGAGGGGGAATGGTGTGGGGGGGAGGAGAAGAGAAGTGGGGATAGGGGGAGGGGAGTGGGGGGAGGGGGCAATATTTGGGAGGAGGGGAGGGAAATGGGAAACGGGGAGCAGGTGGAAATTTTAATTAAAAAAGAATAAAAAATAAATAAAAGAAAAAAAAATAAATAAACAACCCACTAGACTGAGACTAGATGTGTCAACACATGACTAATTCACTAAGAGGGAGAAGTCATAGAACAGTGAGGAACAAGGCAGTAAAGCATGCCGGAGGCTGTAGAGTGGGCAGTCCAAACACTTAGCATATGTGGTTTAGAGTCAAGAAGACCTGAATTTGAATCTTTCCCTCCTACATTTCATAGCACTGTTGTCTATGAGTTACTTAATTTCCCCTGAGCCTCTGTTCCCCATTCTGTACAATGGGCATAAAAATGGTAACCATATTACAGGACTGTTAGAGGTTGAACTGAGATGACACCAGTAAGTCTGTTGATACAGGGCCTGCCATATCACCAGCATTCCACGCCTTGTTGGAATATCCACCTGATAACATGAGGTAACTTGGAAACTGTGATCACTTTGTAAAAATGAAAAAGAATTGACTTTCTGTCTGTAGGTATGCGTGTCTCTTGTCTGTAGGTCTCCATTCCTAGAGCACAAGGAGATGCTTTTGGTTTGTATTGTTTGATTGAGAGTTTTGCTTTTATTTTTGAGTTAGTATCTTATATAATCATAGTGTCCTCAAATTCACTATATAGCTGAGCATGGTCTTGATCTTGATCTTTCTGCCATCACCTACCAAATGCTGAGTTTTAGGTCTGTATCATAAAGTCCATCTGGTTCTAACTTCCTTTCTTTGTTTCAGAGTCTTACTATGTAGCCCTAGTGGGCCTTGGACTTGCTATGTAGAGCAGGCTGGCCTCAAGCTCAAAGAGATGCACCTGCATCTGCCTCCCAATTACTGCAATTCAGAGGTATTCACCATCACACCCTGGTTGTAACTTCTAGGAATACCATTCCTTTAGCCTGGAATTCATTGTACTCTTGAGGAACCATAGTCCTGTCACAAGGTTGGTGAATTCTGGGATCTTCTCTCCTGCCAAAGATACTTGGGCTAAGCTGACTGTAGGGACATAGCCCCACCCATTGGGGGCGTGTTTGTCTCGGGCTAATGTTTACGGATAAATCTGCCGGGCATGAGCCCAGCAGCCCCTTTTCTTTTGCTCCGCTTTTCCAGTACTCCGCGGGAACCTGTGGTCCTGTAAGTCTATTTCCTTATTAAAGCTGTATATATCTATATAATCTGTCTACATTCATTTGCGCCACCACATTTGGCATCCCAACGTCGGGCTATTTTGCCCCCGACCTGGCGCAGGGGGGGCGCAAGCTCCACCTTTCCCGGCTAGTTGCCTGAGCTCAGGAAGGCGATTTACAGCACGCTCTGTGCTCGCTTTCCCTTCCCCCGCTCCAGGCCACTACAGTCGCAGAGCAGCGACCCCCACAGAGCAGTTAATAGCTCCTTGCTTCTTCCAAACCCTCACTGCCTGATTTAAGTAAAGCACCTGCAGTTTTGAAGCAAAAGCCGCCAACCCCTTCCCTTAACAGGCAGTACAATAATTTTTGTTTTGAGTTAATTGTTTCAGACTGGCTCTGGCTTAGACCACGTGGACTCAGGTGCATTTCTTTAGCCACCACTGACAGGAAAACTTCATTACAGGTACATAATTTTCTTTTATAAATAAGAAAAATGTCTAAAAACATTACCATTCAAGACTTTAACAGCCTTTTCAGTTGTACCATGTGGGAGATTTTACAAGAAGTGTCTGTCAGCCCACAGATATGGATCTTTCTGGGATTCGTAGTTTTCCTTGGTACTGTATGGTTTGATAATAAAAATATGATAAAGTCTTTACGAGACAAGGTTAAATGCTTAAAAACAATTGAGAATGACAACAATCTTCTCAAAAATCAGTTTAAAGTTCTCCAGACAGAGAACAGATCTTTGTTTAACACAACTCGACAAACTAAAAAAAATTTAAAAGAGGTACAGGCTGATGTTAAGGAAAAATTAATTACTATAAAAGAGAAAACAGCTGATTTGGATCATAAGCTTCAGTCCCTTTCAGTAGGAACTAAAATATTAACGGCTGATATTAAAAAAAAATTTATTACTATAAAAAAAAACAGCTGATTTGGATCGTAAGCTTCAGTCCCTTTCAGTAGAAACAAAAACATTAACTAAGAGAATCAAAACTGATAAATGTAACAATCGGATTTTGTCTAAAGCTTATGACAGATTGACAAAAAGATTATCTATACAAAAAGGCACGGTATATGCTATAAAAATTATGTCCAAAGATGAGACGTTATCTCTAATGGACAAACTTCATACTTTAAAATCCTCAATAAAGGCTTTAAAACATAATTCTGGACAGGAGATTCAGACATTAAAAAAGACAATGGTAAGATACAAAATATCCCTAAGTGGATAAAACAGGATTGTCTTATCTTGCCAAGACAGGGTAGGATAGTCCTAAGAAAGTTCCTTGCCTTTAATAATGGTATGCCAGTTATGTTAGGCCTTAGCCAAAGTTGGTTGACTCAACATTACAAACGAGACTTTGGGTGATTGCCCAGGTAGTCAGTTGTCTCTGTCAATTGTTACACATTTTGGATATCTCTCGATTGTTAAGTAATATTTATTCCCTTCTCAGATCTTTGACGGAGTTAAAGATTATATAATTGTAGTTACTCTCTATGTTATTTAGACTCCTTAAGATAGAATGTTTAGCAAAAGTTTTGTTCTCAATATTGTTTGTTATATTTATTATTTGTTATTATTGTATATAGTTGTATTTGGTTTGGTTCTATCTTATTTAGACAAAAGGGGGAGATGTAGGGACATAGCCTCACCCATTGGGGGCGTGTTCGCCTCGGGCTAATGTTTACGGATAAATCTGCCGGGCATGAGCCCAGCAGCCCCTTTTCTTTTGCTCCGCTTTTCTAGTACTCCACGGGAACCTGTGGTCCTGTAAGTCTATTTCCTTATTAAAGCTGTATATATCTATATAATCTGTCTACATTCATTTGCGCCACCACAGCTGACCACCTAGATGAAGACCATCTAAGAGGCATCTTTGGCCTCCTTCACTAGTCAGGCAGGTTCATCCTTCTAGTGTTGTGGACTATTCTAGGTCACATTTTTCTTTTTTCTTTTTCTTTTGCCTTTCTGAAATGGAGTTTCTCAATGGAGCCCTGGCTTTCCTGGAACTTAACCTCACAGAGTATCACCTGCCTTTGCCTCCTGTGAACTGGGATTAAATTCATGGGCCACTTCCCACTATGGCATGTATGTGTGTGAGTGCATGTGTGTGGAGGTCAGAAGAAAACTTGAGTCAATTTTTCCTTCTGCCTTGGGGGTTCTGAGGACTGAACTCAGGTCATCAGACTTAGTGGCAAGCACCTTTATTTACTGACCCATCTATCTGCTCAGTCTCGTGTTCTGTACAGACATTCACATTGATTTTTCTCTTCTTTGTCTATTTTAGAAGATTTGGGTATCCCTTCTGTGTGACTAAGAAGTTAAGTTGGTTGTGCCTTACCCTGCCTTCTCCTTCCTGGGTCTTGAACTTGTATGCTAGCAACTTATTTTTACTTAAAAAAATTCTTTATATTGGGTCAAGCCTAGAATCCCAGCATTTCGCAGGCTGAGAGAGGAGGATTCTGGAGCCAGCCTGGGCCAGAGTGAGATCCTGTCTCAAACAATAACAAAAGGCTGGAAACTTAGCTCAGCAGATAAGAACACTGGCTCCTCTTCCAAGGACCCAGGTTCAATTCCCAGCACACACATGGCTGCTCAAAACTGCCTGTAATTCCAGTTTCAGGGAATCCAACACCTTCACCCAAACATTTCTGCAGGCAAAGCACAAATGCCCATTAAATATAAGTAAATAAATCATTAAAAAAAAAAACGATAACAACAAAAATCACTGGAAGTATCCAGAAAGAAATGACAATAGATTTGCGGGGATTTCTGGTCTACTAACAGTTTAAGGTGGTATGGGAGAGAAATTTGACCATCTGATCCACAATTTTCAAAGGTTTATGTATTTGTTTTTGTCATTGTTAGAATTTTATTGATTTGTGCAGTTTGGTACTTTTTATTTATTTATTGGAGGGGTGTGTCCTGGAGGTCAAAGAACAACTTGCTGGAGTTTGTTCTTTCCTTTCATCATGAATATTCTGAGCACCAAACTCAGGTTGTCAGGCCTGGCAACAAGCGCCTTTACTTGCAGAGCCTTATTGCCAGCCCAGTCCTGGTTTTTTTTGTTTGTTTGTTTGTTTCAACTTTTTTTGTAAAGATTTGTTGTTTTATTTCACATGTATGAGTGTGTCACTGTATGTAATATGTCCCCTGCATGTGAATAGAGCAGATGGTTTGACATCCTTAACCACCATGGAAACAAAAACTGTAACTACCTGGAGGTTTCATCTTATTCCATCAATAATGGCCCAGATGAAAGAAAGAAATGATAGCGCATGCTTCTGAGGATGTGGGGAAAGAGGAACACTTATCATTGCTGGTGGGAGTGCAAACTGGTACAGCCACTACTGAATCAGTGAGGAGGCTTCTCAGGGTTGAAAATAGATATACCTCTGAATCCAGCTCTACAACTCTTGGACATACACACAAAGGGCCTCACCTGCATCAGCACACCAATGTTCACTGCTTTTCTCTCCAGAAAGTGGAAACAGCTTAGATGTCTATCAAGAGAGGAAGGGATAATGGAAATATAATCCATTTATACAATGGGATATTATTCAGCTGTGAAAACAAAATGTAATTACAAAATTTGCAGGTAAACAATGGAATTGAAAAAATCCTACTAAGTGAGGTAACCAAGACCAAAACAGACAAATAATGTGTTTTTTCCCACTTTATACATGGATGCTATCTTTAAATGTGTGTTTCATTTAGGATATAAACAGAGGCCAGGTTCTACAAAGGGGTTGGTAGGGTAGGGGCTCTTCAAAAAAGAGAAAATTGAATAAAGTGTTACAACAGGATAAGGGAAGATTCAATGGAGGATGTAGGTGGGTGGGCAAAGTAAAGGAAGGTATATGGGAAGTGTGGTCATTTGAATAAGAATGGCCCCCATAGGCTAATATATTTTTATATTTGACATCAGGAAGTGGCATTTTTGAAAGTATTAGGAGGTATAGTCTTATTGGAGTAGGTACAGCTTTGTTAGAGGAAGCGTGTCACTGGGGGTCCAGACCTGCTCGCTGCTGATCTAGATGTAGAACTTTCAGCTCCTCCAGCACCATGTCTGCCTGCATGCCACCATGCTTCCCACCATACTGATATTGGACTAAGCCTCTGAAAGTGTAAGCAAGCCCCATTAAATGCTTTCTTTTATAAGAGTTGTTATGGTTATGATGTCTTTATATGGCAATGGAATATTGGCTAAAACAGGGAGGTTGAAAAGCTCTATTGATACCTGGAACTCTAGAAGTTTCCTGAAATATGCACATATATAAAATATTTAAAGATGGTTACTATGTGATGGCGAAGACAGTACTCCAGTTAGATATCATATGCTATAAAATCAAATTTCCAGGACTAGGAATATGCTACATCTTATTGAGTTGTTCCTAAAGGACTCACATAGTACACCACCCAAATATCGTATGTTATTATGTATGCTGTTGTTAAACCTTTACAACCTGACAGTAAGGCCCAATTTCTAAAGATACTGTTCACTTAAGTCTCCATTTGCCTATGTCATCAAACATGAATAAATTGAGAATTTGAACTAGAGACATCAGTACTACTGACTAGTGAGGGTTCTGTTAGGAGCTATCACAACTGCCGACTTCATATTCTCCTGGCCACACAGGACCTAGTTTTAACAGCCCTTTGTTTGAGGGGTAAGAAATCAGCAGCCTGTGTTGAAGGCTGTCTACAGCCTTCTGTGTGCAAATGCTGAGCCCACCTGCCTGACCCCCAAGCTGGCTACTCTAAAATCAGAAACTGGGTCTGTTTACTTATGTAGTGGTTAAAAACTAGCTCCATTTCGAACTGAGTGTCAAACTAAGTTATGTGAAAAAAGAAAAACATTGGAGTCAGCAAGGCTTTATTCTCAGCCTAAGGATTATTAACCACAGGATGTCTGGACTACAACCCTAAGTCATGGCCCTCAGCATTTGAGTCTCAATAGCAATCTAAAGGGAAGACTGATCCCAGAGCCACCTGGATCGTTTCTCACAATTGTTCCGTACTGTATAATTGTTATTTTAAAATATTATTCAGATGCTCATTCTGCTTCTGTAATCTCACTTATCCTTGCGTGCTCTAAAAAACAAGAACAGGATAATTTCTCACATAGCAAAAATACCCCAGGAGTTGAGAAAATTGAGGTTTGTGCCTTTAAAAACTCTATCAAGCCTTCCCCTTTTGTAGTAGCTCTCAGATAGTCAAAGAAGGCTCTTGTGGCAATGTTACTATAAATAAACTTGTATTGTTTTTCAATCTTTTAACTTAAAGGAAGTTTTGTCTGCTGGTCTCACTGAGGGTCACACATGGATGATGGGTGCAAGGGCCAACTGTCCGAGAGTGACAGAGCAAGACTGCCATAGGTGATACCTGGAGAACCAGTGGACTGCAGAGAGACCCTAGAGGGCATGATTCTGCTGTGGCAAGGGATGATGGCCCTGGGGCCTTGATTGCTTGTTCTGCAGGAGTCTGAAGAGTAACAACCTGTTTATTTCTCAGGAAGGCCAGTCCCTGTGGGTCGGGAGGGGGAAACCCTTTTCAAAAAGAATACAATGAAACATTTAGTTAGAAGTCTCCCAAAGCCTGCTTAACAAACATCCTAGAAAACTGCTGAGAGGGTTTAAGAGTAAATGGATCCAGAACATCATAATTAAATTTACCTTAATTTTACCAGTTGTAGTCAAAAGAAAAAATAAAACTTAGAGAAAATATATTGGAGAGCTCTGTCTCAGTGGAGGGAAAGAAAAGAGAGGGACCACAGAAGGTAGAATGGTCTGGTTTGCTTTTTCAGGTACTTGAGGCCCTCCTGTCTTCCCCATCCCCTGCCCCCACCCCCTAGACCTCTCCCACAATACCTGCTCAAAAAAACTTGCTGGTCTCCTCCCACAGACTCTCCAGAGTGAATCTACCCACACTGGACCAGAAGTTAAGCGTTGGGGATGTAACACCCTCATGCCTTGTGCATGAGGATGCCACTGCCATCTCCAGCCATGGGAGTCCTGGCTTGCTTGCTAGTGCTATGCATAGTGGTTGGGACCAGAGCTGCCTCCCAACCTCCTAGCACAGAGCAGAGACTTGTGAGGAAACTGCCAGGTATGGACTGACTCGGTGTGCCTGGCTGCAGGGTGGGATACATGTGGGGTGATGATGTGGCCATCAGAAGCTTTGGGAATGGCAGATAGCCCCTGAGTGAGTAGGGGATGTCAGGTTGAGTAGCACCATGGGGAGCAGTGAGTTCGGTTCTTCTCTCAAATCTACAGATTGCTGTGTGTCAGTGTATGAGGCATCTGGAGTCTCAGGATCACTACCAAGTGTAAGGCACCCCATAGAATGGATCACTGTGACAGGGAACCTCAGGCTCCTCAGCCTAAGCAGTCAGAGTGCCACTTGCTGGGTTTCCATGATTCCCATTGTTGACAAAAACTGCCTGTTGTTGGTTTCCAAGGTCACCAGGACAGTTCTTGCTCATCTTAAGCCAAAATGAAGGCTGGAGTTTGGGGGTAGGCAGAGGACTCCGCCAAAGCTCAGCTTTTGTCACCCAGTGTCTCACATGATATGGTGACAGCTTCAGGTCTTCCACTCCTCTCTTTGCCTGTAGGTGTCTTGAGGGTGGTCTTTCAGAGGCATACCTCTGTAGACCACACTCTGGGAGGTGAGGGGCACTTGTCCCAGGATCGCAGCTCAGCTGCACAGACTGGCTGGCCAGCAAAGTCTGATGGGACACTGCATTCCATCAAACAAAGCCAGAGTCTGAGGCTTTACCTCCCCGAGGGAAATATGTGTACGGGCTCTTCCTAACCTCTGCCCCCTGCCCACTGTGCCTGGGCATGGTGTGGCAATGCAGGCCACTGGCCTGATGGTGCCACACAGTACATGGTGAGCTGTTTCCCCACTGGAGCAGATGTCCCAACAGTCACTCCTTTGAACCTTGACTTTTGTACCCTGGTGGCACAGCTCGGCCTCTTTCTCCTCTACCCAGTTGATGGCAGCTCAGCTCAGGCTCCCAGGAAGGGGCAAGTGGGGGCGAGTAACTCAAGTACCTTTCTAACTCAGCAGCTGGGGGCTCCTGGAACTTTTTCTTTTTCCTTTTTTTTTTTTCCGAGACAGGGTTTTTCTCTAGCTATGGAGCCTATCTTGAAGCTAGCTCTTTTAGATCAAGTTTGGCTTGAACTCACAAAAATTTACCTGCCTCTGCCTCCCAAGTTCGGGGATTAAAGGCATGAGCCACCACTGCCTGGCCTGGAACTTTTTTTGGTGAATGGAAGTGGACTGGAAGGTTGAGTGTGTGTGCCATTCAGCTGCTATGACAGCATTTGTCAGGAAATCAGCACCCTCTTTGAGCCTAGGCTTGCATATTAGTGCTTCCCCAGCAGCCAAATGGCCAGTGACAGGGGACCATATCAATTTTAGAAGATATTGTTCCCTGTGTCTGGTGTCAGTGATCTCAGGTCCAGAGGAAAGCACAGACCCTCTCTGTGCTCCAGGCAATGAAGGTGGATTGGTGGAAATGCACCAGCCCTGCCCCACCCAGGGAGTTTACAGGCCAATAAACTGCATCCTATTCCTTAACTAGATGGGCCTGGCAATGAAAATACAAAGACATGGCTGACTCTCTCTGGGAACATAAATCACCAAGCAGGAGCTGGCTGGACCTAAGGGTTCTGGAGCAGGGCTAGGCCCCAACCACACTGGCCACTCCTGGTAGGCAGGGCAATCTGGGTTCTGGGTTCTCAGTAGGGGTAGAGAGTAGCCTCCAGTGGTTTTCAAGTTCCCTAATTAATTTTCCATTAACACAGTTCCTCATGTTATGGTAACCTCTAACCATTAAATTATTTTTATTGCTACTTCTTAACTGTTATTTTGCTAGTGTTATGAATTGTAATCTAAAATATCTGTGTTTTTGAAGGTCTCAAGGCTGATGGGGGTGTGAGGGCTCCATTAGACCATGATCTGATACTACCTCCTCAGCATATACCATATACTGTGTTGTCTCAAACCACATCCCACACTGTGTTTCCCTTATTACCTGCGTAACTCACAACACAGGCTCCTATAGGCCCTGTGACACTGGAATGGGATCACAGGGTTGGATTTGCTGTTGCCTGAGGCCCCCAAAGTCCAGGTATCTGGGTTGTGCTGGCTCCTAGTGGACAGTATGGGTGGATAGATCAAATGTCAGCTCAGCTGATTCAGGGCCATTTCCCTTCCCCACCTCATACAACCAGGCATTTGCCTCTCCATCCTGTGGAATGTTGTGTCTTTCCCCAGTCACTCTCCTGATGAGAGGACTTGTGTGAATAGCTTGACCTTTTATCTTGCTCAGACTAAATCACAACTGTTGCTTTTGGGTCATGGTTGCCCTGAGGCCACTGACTAGACAGTTCTTGGTCTTCTTTGGTGCCTCAGGAAGCTTCCAGCATTGTATTGCCTCCATAGAACATGGCAGCAGGAGAACTGTAGGTCAGGATAGAAGATCCCTTACTGTGAGGCCCACTAAGGGACAAACAAAATCTTCCTGGCTCCATGGGACACAAGCTTCATGGATACTTTTGAGGACAGTCTCTCGGGCTGTTGGAATCTTGGTGGGATGACTCTGGAATGGGCAGCACTGGTATTGGTTTAGGTTGAATGGACATTTGGGCATTGAATGTAGGCTATGCATCTGCAGAATGGCAAGTGACATGTTAACCAGTCCATCTGAATCTAAGGAAGGAGGTCTAACCAGCAGGACTACCTGCTCCTGTCCTGGCCCCCGAGCCCATCTGTGCCTCTGATGGTCATTGTTAGGTCCTAGCAGGGAAATCTGGGTGGTGTGTCCCTAGGTGTGAGGTCTTTGGGTCTCCTCATGAGCTGGGCACCATCTGGGTAGGGGAGAGATATATGGCTACCTGTGTCTAACCACCCTAGAACTCCAGTTTCTTACCTCTCAGGATGGGTGACTATCTCCACTTGACTGTGATTCTAGCTCTGGTTGGCTCACATGGCCCCTCTGACATCCCCTAGCCAAAGCATGGTCCTCATTTGTGAAATGGGGACCCCAGGTATAGGAGTTTAAAGCTTCAGACATTCCAGGCAGGTGCTGTACCATAGAGCTGCCCCCACCCTTCTTGACATTTTCAGATCTTTCAGCTACCAGGAGTGCTGCTGTGTGTCAGGGCACACAGATGTGAGTCCATTCCACCTTGATTAGAGGTCAGAGAGTTTGAGCTTGTTTTGCTTTTTCAAAGTTGTTGACAACAAGTGACTACAAAACAAGAGGTCCTGACCTAGAGTGACTAATTGGTATTTTAACTACAGAGGTGTATCAGCTTCATCTTGAACAAAGATCAGAGGTGCTCTGTTTATTTGTTTCATCATGTTGATGAAGTCTGTTGCCTCCCCCTTTACCTCTTTGGAGTGGGGTGTGAAAAGACATATGGAAAATAAAGGAGTGGTTCAGTATTCATGAAATTTCCCTGCTGATGCTCTTCTGTGGTTTATCTTTTATTTCTCTCTCATCTCTGTTTCTCTTTGCTTAATAATTCTAATCATCACACTCCTACCCTGGAATGTGTGAATCCAATCTAGGCTTCTCCTAAGCAGCTGTGTCTCTTCCATATCATCCTTGGAAGACAGCTTCCTCCTCCAGGACAGAGACAGAAACCTTAACACACACCACTGACAGAGTTGAGGCACTCACACCCCTGGGCTCTTACTGAAATAGTCTGCCCACTCCTGGTTTGAACATTGTCTGGCAGAACCCCAAGCCCCAGGAGCATGGCCCTCACTTGCCTGCCACAGCTTTGCTAGTTTGCAAAGCAAAGTATGGGCCTTCAGCATGCTACTTTGAAGAATCTGTTTCACAACTTTCCATTTCATCCACAGAGGCCCCAGGCCCTGAGCCTAGCCAGCAAGAGCAAGTGGTCTTTGGCTGCGGGGACACCATGGAGCTGTTCTGCTCTGTGCCTGGAGGTGCCAGCACAGGCTGCACTGTCTGGTCTAAGGATGACACAGAGCTGATAGCTTCCCACCACATCCTGGTGGGGCCCCAGAGGTTACAAGTGCTGAACATTCTATTGTAATAATAGCGGCAGGGCTGCGTCCCCGACACCCGGCCGCCCGCATGGCTAGCTTATGCCCCGAAATAATTACACGGAAACTGTATTCTTTTAATCACTGCCTGGCCCATTAGTTCCAGCCTCTTATTGGCTAGCTCTTACATATTGATCTAACCCATTTCTAATATTCTGTGTAGTACCACGAGCTGGCTTACCAGGAAAGATCTTAACCTGCGTCTGTCTGGAGTGAGAGAATCATGGCGACTCCTGACTCGGCTTCTTTCTCCCAGCGTTCTGTTCTGTTTACTCCACCCACCTAAGGGCTGGCCTATAAAAGGGCCAAGGCAGTTTCTTTATTAAATGAAAGTAATTCCTCCATCAGAACGTCTCCCATGACAATGCCGGGTTCTACATGTGCCAGCAGCAGCTCACTCAGGATGTCCTGTGCCGCTTCACTGTGCATGTGACAGGTAAGTTCTTGGTGGCTGGGGCTGACAACTGTGTTGAGCAGCTGCATTGCTAGGGAGGTCAGGGCAGTCCTAGGCAGCATGGCTCCAATATCCCTCACTCAAGAGTGTTGCTGGCTTAATTCCCCACATCAGAGGGGATACCTCCAATTCTGTGCTATTTGAATGAATGGCCTTGCAAAGGCAGGGAGCAGTGGTCCCTAAAGATGGAGAGCAGTGTATTCTGAAAATAGGGAGCAGCAGGTCTGCAGATGTAGGAGCGTCACAGGACCACTGCTTGCTTATAACTATTGCGGATGCTCCATCCTCAGGAGATGAAGAAGATGGAGAGAATGTGGTTGAAGACACAGGTAAGATCAGAGCCTAGGCATACTGAGCTGGTCAGGATCAGGCTGCTTCCTTCCTGTAGTCCTGTTGTTAAGGGGCACTTCTACAGGTAGACAGTGCTCCAGGGGCAGTGAGGAGGCAGGGCTGCTTGGCAGGGATTTTGATAAGTTCTGGTGGGAAGGAACGTGAGTAAACCAAGCAAGGTGCTCAGGTTGTCACTGACGAGTACATAGATCCAGGGATTCATGCTGTTTGGGTTTCTTTCCTGCCTGGTTCCCATAATCATTAAGTCCCAAAGAAATCAAACAGAGGTCTACATTAGTTATAAACTGATTGGCCCATTAGCTCAGGCTGCTTATTAACTCATAACTTATATTAGCCCATTATTCTTATCTGCATTAGTCACATTGCTCAGTACCTTTTACAGAGAGGCATTCACATCTTGCTTCTTCTGTGTCAGGGCCAGGATGGCAGAAAGAGCTTTCCTCTTCCCAGAATTCTGTTCTCATTGACCCACCTCTACTTCTGTCCAGTTGTCCTGCCTATACTTTCCTGCCTGGCTACTCACCAACCAGCATTTTATTAAAATACAAGTGACAGGGTAGAAACCATTGTTCCACAGCAGATTCACAGAACTAGTGGCTGTTGCTGCAGACCAGCAGGAGGGGAGCAGTGCCATGCTGAGGCATACATTGTAAAGGGGGCACCACAGATTTGGTGTGAGTATATAAGTGCACATGGCAGTGCCCATGGTATGGGCTAGAACCATGGAGAGAGAGAGAGAGAGAGAGACCATCCGTAGTACTACGTGTACTATTACACTGCACCTGTATTGTGGAGCCTGCACTAAAGGACCATCCACGAGCCAGGCAAGGGCCTGGAGGTTTAAATACACAAAGACACACAGATGAAGACATGGGTCATCCTTGAAACAAGAATTCCCCTTTACTGTGTACCAGAGCCACTTATATATGGATCATTAACTGGTAGCCATGCCCCAGGCAAACCCACCAAAAACTACTCTCCTGCCATCAGGAACTCCTGAAGGTCTCATTCTCAGAGCAGCTACAAACACAGGAAAAACAAGTTGTTTTGCTCAGACAGAGCAGCTGCAAGCATAACAAGTTGTTTACAGGAAATTCAGGGTCTGGGCAGAGAGAGAGAGAGAGACAACATCATGGGTCCAGACATTGTATGTGGAGTGGTTATGACTCTGAGACTAGGCTGCTGTTAACTGAGTCCTCAGACCACCTAGAACCTTCTGGGGTACAGTGGACAAGGGACTGAGAGGAATCAGAGTGACAACTTAATGGGAAAACAGGGTAATGTGTCTTATGAGTGTGCGGGAGAAGAGAGAAGGTATAGGGACTTGTTTGAGGTTTCACAACCCTCATAGAAATGGACTTAGATTCTAGGACTGAAGCCATAAAAAGGTAGTAGTCCTGAGAAGTGGGTCAGTTTCTTATTTTCCCTTTCAACTTTGGCTATCAGGATGTTCAGAGCAGAATTTCTAACCCAGTTGGTCTCTAGCTTCTGCCCCAACAATTACCAATGTGTTTGTAATTTCCTGTTTTCTTCTGTCATCCTGGCCTTCTCAGGTTGTATTTAGTGTTTTTGCACCATAAACACTTAGGTAAGGTGCCTGAAGGGTCATCTTCTTGACCTTACCTGGCATTAGGCACCATTAAGTCGCTGTAGTCTCCCATTGTGGCACTCTTCTCTCAAGCCTACTGGCCAAATTTGGAGCCTGGAGGGACACCTCACCAGTGTCTACACACTTTTCTCCTACTTCATATGACAGTTCCTCCTCCCAGAGTTGCATAGGGTTCTCTGATTGAGTCACTGTGGAAGACCCTGCCCCTGCCTTTGTTCTCTGTTTTGGAAATTTGTTGCCTCCCTCAGCTTCCTCATGAGTCCAAACAATATGGCATCCTGTTGCTGGTTGCTTTTGCTCTACTCTTTGAGAGCCCACCGCCCAGCTCCAAATAAACACATGGACACTCTTTAGTTATGATTGTATGACCTTGACTTGGCTTATTTCTAGCCAACTTTTCTTAACTTAAATTATCCCATCTACACTTTGCTTCTGGGGTTTTATCTTTCTCTATTCTATATTCCTTTCTTTACTTCTTACTCTGTGGCTGTGTAGCTGGGTGACTGGACCTTTGCATCCTCCTCTTTCTTTTCTTGTTCCTTCTTAAACTTTCTCCTTCTCTTTATCCTCTCTGCCTGCGAGCCCTGCCTGTTTCCCTCTCTTGCCCTACTATTGGTCATTTAGCTCTTTATTAGACCAGACAGAGGAACACAGCTTCACCAAGTTAAGCAAATACAACATAAAAGAGTGAAACACATCTTTGCATCATGAAACAATTGTTCCACAACATATAAAAATGTAACTCATCTTCAATTGATATTCCACAACAGCATCCTCCACCCAGCCAAGAGGAAGGAGGGAACTCAGTGGAGGGGAAGCATGACCTGAAGGGTACCTGCCTTCACTGGGCACTATACAGGCTGACTCAGGTTTGGTGTACTGGTGGAATGACCTGGCCTAGTTGCCTCCCAGGATCTACATCCTACTGGGTTCTACTTCCTGGGTCCCTACACCTGTGAGTCTGACTCAGAGGGAGAGAAGAGAATAGCCCAAGACTGAGAGTGGGGTAGCTGTGGATGCAGTGTTCAGACAAAACAAAGGAGTCTCAATACAGATGAGGGATGAGGCTTGAGGGGGTGCTGGTAGGGTAGCTTCGCAAGGGTGTACTGATCATGCTGTTATGAGCACTTCTGCCATCAGGGGCCCCTTACTGGACTCGGCCAGACCGTATGGATATGAAACTGCTGGCTGTGCCAGCCACCAGCACTGTACGCTTCCACTGTGCAGCTGCTGGCAACCCCACCCCCTCCATCTCCTGGCTGAAGAATGGCAAGGAATTCCGAGGGGAGCATCACATGGGGGGCATCAAGGTAAGTCTGCGAAAGGGGCACAGATAGGTCGAGCCTGAATACAGAGGGTATAGCCCATATCATTTGTCATTGATCAGCCTTGACAAAAATACCTCTTGCCTGGGTAGGGGCATGAGATTTTAGAAATAGAAGTAAAGTAAAAAGTAATAAAACTGAAACCATAGAAAAGTACCAGGAGGGCATTCCAGTGAATACTGAAATTTTCCCTGTTTAGTTTTCCTTATATGTTTATATTCAAATACAAAAGGAGAAGGCGGCAACAAAAGACTTTTTTAACTTGATACAAACTACATGTAAAACAGTTAATTACTTTAACACTTTGAGGTGTCAAGTCATTAGCATTTTGTTGTTTAAGTAGCGAAGCCACTCTAGACCAAGTATCCTGAAAGCAGTCACTTCCTAAGTAACCTTATATTACAAAAGAAAGAGCAGAAGTATGTTTGCATAGCCTAACTATCTGTCAGGATGAAAACAGGCTCACATTTTTGGGCATCCACAGTCACTCACCTACTAAGTTTACCTGCAGCTTAGGCACCAGCACTGGAGCCTGGTCATGGAGAGTGGCTACTATACCTGCATGGTTAAGAACAAGTTTGGGAGCATCCAGCAGACTTACACACTGGATGTACTGGGTAAGAGCCAGACTGGGTGACTAAAGCAGGTCAGCCTCAGGGGATTGGACCCACTGCACCTGACCTGTCTGTGTCTTACAGAGCACTTCCCACATCGGCCCATTTTGCAGGCTGAGCTGCCAGAAAACCAGACAGCCACCCTAGGAAGTGATGTAGAGTTCCACTGCAAGGTGTACAGTGATGCCCAACCACACATCCAGTGGCTGAAGCATGTTGAGGTGAATGGCAGTAAGACAGGCCCGGATGGCAAGCCCTATGTCACTGTACTCAAGGTGGGCTCTGTTGTTGGCAGCTGGTTGGGTGGATGGGTTAGCTGGAAGTGCCTTGCCCTGGTCCTTAAGTCCCTCTTTGGCTGAGGAATACCTTGGGACTGGGACCCATGTGTTGGAGTTTCTGTGAAGGGGCACCTGAGTCTCAGAACTTATCACCTGTTCTGAGCTGCAGGCAGGCTCTGTGTTACTTGTGCCCTCCCGTAGGACTTGTTTCCCTGTTTGCTCTGAGGCTTGGGTCTACAGAAGGCTTCTCTTGGGTGATAGTTTTGGTGCTCAGGACAGGAGGATGTCTGCTGTACTAGTGCCCTCTGACATCAGAGGACTGGCTGTCCACTCTCCTGCTGCCTGCACTGCAGCACTAGCTCCACCCTGCCTTGACGAACTCTTCCTGCCTCCCTCTGCCTGGAGCTTTGCTTCATAGCCTCAGGTGGGGGCCACGTGAGAGAGAGAGAGAGAGAGAGTTTGGGCTTTGCAGCACAGGAAAGAGAGACTTGGAGGTCTGATGGGAGAGAGGAACAGGTGTTGGCAGGAGTTGGTATCCTGGCTGTTGGGAGAGACCACTAGGGCCATGTCCAGTGTACCTCCCACTGTGGGTGTGTGGTTTCGTGAGCACAGGCTGATGTGATATGACCCTTGGGATGAAAATTTGAAGAGTATGGGTTCCCTTTCTCTCTCTCTCTCTCTCTCTCTCTCTCTCTCTCTCTCTCTCTCTCTCTCTCTCTCTCCTCTCTCTCTCTCTCTCTGTGTGTGTGTGTTTCTCTCCCTCTCCATGTGTATATGTGTGTGTGTATGTGTGTGTGTGTGTGTGTGTGTAGGGAGAGTGGACATGAAGGAGGCCAGTCTTTGAAACCACACCCACCACTGCCTTTATGTGCCTCACTTCAGGCAGCTTTCCAGTGCTTCCTTCCCCAACCCATTCTTTGGCATCTCCCTTGCCCTGTCTTGTCCTCATTTTCTTCTAGAGATGTCCTGGATCAGTGACAATCTGAAGGCAGATGCACACCTTTATCTTTCAGTGTGTCAGAATGGGATGGGGCAAGAACATTTGTTGAACCATCAATTTCATAAGCATGGCTGAGAAGGCATTTTGGTGGTATGTTCACAGTCCTCAAGTAGGTGATAACTGACTCATCTTCTGCTTCTGATGCCTTGATAATACTGGTAGCTCCCAGCCAGCACTGACTTCCTACCTCCTTCAAAGCCCCTCAGGTCTGTGCTGTTCTCTTGCTTAGAAGTTTTCAGAACCTTCCAGGGGCTGAGCCCTGTGCTGCTTCAGAACATCAACTTCCCACCATTCTCTGGCTGACACCAATTTCCTCTGGTTTTCTCTCCATACATCTGTCTGCCCATCTTTTTTTCTGTACTAACTCTGCATGTTGCTTCTTTGTGGCACCATGCTGCCCAAGTGCCCAATGCTTACCTTGGGACAGGGAACTATCCACCAATAGAGGGACTGGTTTTATGCTCTGTGCCTTGGTTCAGGATGCAGAGGGCATCCATTGCAGTGGTAGAGCTGTAGGTGTCAAGGTGGTAGCAGAGGTGGCATTTTCCTTGAAGCCTGTCTGATCATCTCTGTGTGGATGGTGCTGTGGTACCCAAAGGGATGTGCTGGTGCTTGCCTATTGATTTCTGTTCTCTCTTTGTAGACATCAGGCGTTAACACAAGCAACAAGGAGCTAGAAGTTCTGTCTTTGCGCAATATCACCTTTGAGGACTCAGGGGAGTACACCTGTCTGGCAGGCAATTATTTCAGATTTTCCCATCACTCTTCATGGCTGGAGGTACTGCCAGGTATTTGTTGTTGCTGCTGCTGCTCCATTTGTCCTCTTATGGTGCTGGCTCAGAACATAACAAAGCTGCCAGGGACAGGGACAGCAGGGGTGCACTTATGACTTACTGCAATCCATCCTGTGGTAATCACCCTGGCCTTGTGCTTGGTATGGGAGTGTCACCCTTCCTCATCTTGATCTTGCAAAGGCCTCCCCCATAGTCCTCTAGTTGGATTTCTACAGTCTAGCCTTGAGGCTCTGGCATCTCCTGGGAGCCTTGGTGGTGGTGTGGATGCTTCTGGCTCTGCCAGGCTTCTCTCCTGAGTCTGGTCCCTGCTGACTCATAGATATTTTGGGCTACCAATGTGAGTTGGGGACATAGGTAACCAAACTCTGAGTATCCCAGTAGCTTTGCTCCCCAACAGGTACCTAGAGCTCAGGGCAATGGGAGGTCCCACAAGGCTGGATGAGGCCCCAACTTTTATGTCTTTGCAGCTGAGAGAGAGCTGGCAGAGAGCAGTGCAGCTGGCAGGTTATCTGCAGGCACCATCAGCTTCTGGGTGGGCTTCTCCATCTTAGTCTTGACTGCAGCTGTGACACTCTGCTACCTGCGTAGAGTCTCAAGAAAGAACCTGGGGGCTCCCAGTGTTGACAATAGCTTCTGCTTCACACCTGAGCAACAGGTAACTGAAAGTAGATACCAAGTTTTGATCTCTCTGTTGTACCTTGAACGTCCTAAATTCCCAGCAGTACCTGTGGCCTGCTTAGTACTCATTTCTCTGCAGTCAGATGAGCTGACCCTTCCATATTCCTATCCTCCACATGGATCCCAAGTTACTCAAAACAACTTTGAGTCTTCAGTAACCACTGTTTTAGCATCCCTCTTCTTGGCTCTACATACTGCCTCACATGGACTTGACCTTGCTACTCCTGGGAGTTACACCACTTCAATCCTTTCCCAAATACCAGCATCCATTGTCTGGCACCAACCTGTCCTCAATGATTCAAGCAGGTGACCTCCATGAACTCTGACATACCCTTGGTCCACATCATCCACCCAGTTTCAAGAGAACATACTGTAATGGCCAGTATTTCTGAGCTTGAGCTGCCAGCCAACCCAAAGTGGGAAATATCTAGAACTCAGTCAGTGCTAGTGGGGTTTTATGTATACTTGGAGGAGGTTCTGTGGCTGGGGGCTAGATGGCTACCAGGCAGAGGCCTGTTGGAGGTGGGGTCCAGGGTGAAATTCAGGTTACTCTGTCTTCATGAGCAAGAGCCCATTGCCAGCTATGAATGCAGTGGCACAGGGCCATGAGGGCTGGCGGTCCTGGGCACATACTCACTGCCTCTGCTTCTTCGGACAGGCTGACACTTGGTAATTCTCTAGAAGGCTGCTTTGGCCAGGTTTTTATGGCAGAGGCTGTTGGCTTTAACATGGACAACACTGTCAATCCTGTCACTGTGGCTGTGTAAATGCTGAAAGGTGAGGAGGGAGAGAAGTAGCGCAGGGCAGTGGGGGCTGCAGGGCCACCACCTGACATTCCCGCTTTCAACACAGATGGTGCCAATGACCAGGACTTGTTGGACATGGTGTCTGAGATGGAGATGATGAAAGTTATTGGCAAGCACAAGAACATTATCAACCTGCTGGGGGCCTGCACACAGGGTGGTAAGTACAGCAGGTGGGTGGACAGTTAGATCGGGACCCCTGAGTCACACAACATCTCCGAGGTATCTGTGCTTCCAGGACCATTGTATGTGCAGATGGAATATGCTGCCAGGGGCAACCTCTAGGAGTTCCTGCAGGCACAAAGGGCCCTAAGCATGGAATATGATGGTGACTCCAGGCTGCCAGAAAAACAGCTTACCTGCAAAGATCTAGTGTCCTGTGCCTATCAGGTGGCCCGAGGTACCTGGCTTCTCAGAAGGTGAGCAGAGCTAGGGCACAGGCGAGGTAGGGTCTTTCTGAATGGAAGAGTGGATGTCAAGCTTGCTTAGGCTAGGGAGCTGTCAGTTTAGCACAGGTTCCTTTCATGCCTCTTTGGTGTATTCACAGAGACTTGGCTGCCAGAAACGTGTTGGTGACTGAGGACAATATGATGAAGACTGCAGATTTTGGCCTGGCCCGTGATGTGCACAATCTGGAATACTACAGGAAGACCACAGATGTAAGCCCCATTCCAGGGTGGTTTGGGTACGGTGCTCCACCAGGGGACACCTGACAGCCAACAACTCTCCCTCTGCCTAGGGCCGGCTACCTGTGAAGTGGATGGTACCAGCTTCCCTGTTTGACGGAGTCTACACCCACCAGAGTGATGTGTATGTGTCCCAACATAGGATGGGGATAGCAAGACTCAAGTCACACCTATCACAGCCTTTAGGGTTCTTGCCCACTCAGGCTGTATTCTGTCTTCTCATTTGAGACAACAGCATAGCCCTGCCATGCCTCTCATCCACATACCCTTCCTTGCCCATTGGTAACCTGTCCTGTTGTAAAACTGCTACAGTTATTGACCAGGAGTAACAGGCCTCTGCCCTCACTCCCATACAGATGGTCCTTTGGAGTCCTGCTCTGGGAGATCTTTACACTGGGGGGCTCACCATATCCTGGCATCCCAGTGGAAGAGCTTTTCAAGCTATTGAAAGATGGCTACCACATGCACAAGCCTGCCAACTGCACACATGACCTGTGAGCAAAGCATTCCTTACTTACTCCTCTAACTAATCCCTGGGAGTGGCTGGTTTCCTACCAGGGCTCCTGGTAGCCTTGGGTGAGGTAGGGATGGACAACAGGCCAAGAAACCACAGGCTGTGCTGGCTGCAGCAGGTGGAGGTTCCACTGAGATCTAGAAAGTGGGGATTTGTGAACAGGGTCCCTCAGTCCAAGGAGCATACTGGGGAAGGTAAAGTGTTTTTATTTTTCATCCCCAGAGATAACTCTGAGGGACTTCCTCCAAGAGATAAGCAAGTATAAAGAGGTAGGAGAGTGAATTGAAAGGCCTCAAAAAGTAACTGGAACTCTTAAAGCAACAAGGCATGGAAGTAACAAGGAAGACAGCCAAAGATTTTGTGCAGGAGGGGGTTTAAATGTTCCAGACTGGGAACAAACCAAGTCTGATTAAAAGGAGTATGTGTGTCTTCATCCCCAGAGATGCTCTGAGGGATGCCCTCTGGAAGATTAGCCAGTAGGGAAGAAATAAAGAGGAGGCAGGAACGTGAATTGAGGGCCTCAAAAGATAGAATGTGTAGAGATATATGTTATTGTGTTGATTGTGTTGTCTTTTGTGTTCTGGACTGGAGAAAGACATTTGATTCTGGGAACTGCTACAAAAGGTATTTTGACTTTAAAATACAGGCCTAAGGATTTGATACTTTGGAAAAGAGGTTCAGCTTTTGTCTCCACAGAGGATGAGAATCTGTGGATTCATTGCACATTTATGTGGTGTAAATCACTGAGAACTCCTGAAATGTTGATGTAAAATACTACCATGAATGCAGCGCCCCTGCTCAGCAGGAAGTAGCCAGACAGGTTGATGATGCCCAAATTCCCTAAAAAATTGATAAAGTGGGGCCCCTTCAATGGTTCCGGCGCAGGAGCAGTGAGCTTGCTTCCCCGAGTTCTGCTCCACTCCATGCAGCAGTTTGGATCCAGAGTGAGTGCGGCTGGGGCCAGAAGGCAGCTGGAGCAGAGCTTTGCCACCACAGCTACTGCTGCCAGACTTGCTCTCTCACAGACTGTGCAGACAGCTGAGACTGTCAACCAGCTTGCTGAAAGAGTCAGCAATGCATTGGACATTCAAAATGATCTTATTGGAAATATTCAATTGGGCATATTGACCTTGAACCAAGAAGTAGCTCTGGTTCAGGAGCAAGTGGATTATCTTTGGACTTTTCAACAGTTGTGAGTTACTCATGCACTGTATTGTGTGCTTCTGCTACTGTTATGGAATTCAACCATCATATGAGAGGGTTTGGAATACTGCTTTTGTTAATTTTACCATCCAGTTAGTGCATGCTAGATGGTTACAGTGCTGGTCTGGCTCCTTGGCACTGTCAGTCCTGGGGATACTTGGTTTAGGGCTATGTGTCTGGGTAGCCACAGATGGGCAATACTTTGGCAGCAGGATGCTACTTAATACAGGGAATATTAGATGGCTATTCCCCATGACAGGCAAGGTATTATAAAATAAAATGGGGGGAGTTGTTGTGATCCAGCTGCCCTCACTCCCCCTGACCCACAGGGGAACTTCCTTGTGGTCTGTTATTGACAAGGATGTTTGTGTTCTTTCTGGCCAGTGGGTCTCCACAGAAGGAGAAGAGGTATAAAAGGTTGCTGGGCAAAACAAAGGTTGCTGTGCTTCCACCTGAAAAGAAGCCTCTGTGTCTCAATCCCGGCACCCCCCACCAGTCTCAGCTATCCAGGCTGCGCTGGCTGCAGCACCAGTGACTGGGGTTCTGAGCATTTGGTCTATCACCACTGTCATCGAAACCTCGCTCGAGCCTGGGGAGAGAGTACATTGGGGCAAGGCATTGTCAGCATGGTGTGTGGAGTGGGGTTCATAATGGGAGAAGGACTATGCACACAACCATAGGGTCACAGGTATAATTTATGTCATCTCTTTTTATTAATTGTTACATGCATGTGTGTGGGAACTGCAGCCCCGAGTTGATATCCCTGCTCCCATTTGAGGTGCTTATCTGCAAGGAAAACATAATAAATTCCCTCTGCTCCTGGAGCGGGGGAAGGAAGGAATTTTGAGTGCATGGTGACCATTCCTTGATCCCTGCCAGGGTCAGGTTACAGTCCCTTCGCAGCCCCCTCCTCATTTGGTGCCATGGTATAAAACCAGCCCAGCAGACTATTAAGGAAGCTGTTCCACCTCAACCTCATGCTCTGTGTATTCATTCAACCTGGACACCCTCCACTGAGACTCTTGGTTCCAGCCCACGCTGGTGTGGCATCTGGAGGTACCAACCGAGATCAGAAAGTGAGGTACAGTGGACTGGGTCATCCTGTACACCAGTGGGGACGGATTGGGGAGATATATATTTAAAAAATTAATTAAGAAATGGAAAATATCCCAGGTAAATGGGAGTTAAAGTTTCAGTTAAAGAGATTATTGAAAGAGCAGGGGACAGCTGTAAAAACTAAGACTTTAGAAGATTTTTTTAAAACTATAGAGACGTGGAGTCCCTGGTTCGTCACCAGTGGAGCCCTCAATATTTCTGAATGGGAACAGGTCCACAGGGATCTTCAGAAAACGTTGAGAAAGGAGGGGCCTGAGGTCCTGCCAATGGCCACATTCTCCCTTTGAAGACTGATCAGGGATACTTTGCTTACAGAGGAAAGTCTGGGTTAAGCAGGCTTTGGAAGCAACAAAAGAGGTATTATCTGAAATTCAAGAGAGTGAGACTAAGGCTTCCCTTTGTTCTGATAATGCCTCTGATGCAGAGGCCAAACTGCTCTCTCAGCCTGCTGAGGGGAGGCCCGACAAGGTAGAAGAGAGAAAGATTCAAAGAAAGCAAAAACCTCCAGACAGGGGGAAAGGGAAGTGAATCCTTGGACGGAGTTCCCAAGCAAAATTCTTCTGCGCAAACACGCCTCTACCCTTTTTGTCTGATTTTGAAGAGAGCTTGGGGGAATCAACAGGTTCAGAAGAAGAAGTTTTGGAGGGAGAAATCGCAGTGCTACAGCAGGAATTATGCAGGGCCCGTTTAAAAGAAAAGACAAAGGAGACCTCTGGGGAGCAGGACAAGCCCCCTCCCTATCCTCTTTCTGAGCAATTCAGGACCTCTCCAGTCCCTCCCATTTGGTTGGGCTAGGAGGAGGCTCCACTAGGAGGAGGCTCCCCATGGAGGCGTTAAGTGCTGCCCAGTGATTGCCCCTGTGATAAAAATTCCTGACCCTAACAATCCAGGGCAGGGCTGCCAGTCTTCCAATTTGTCAAATGTATGTTGCAGCTTGTTTGGATCCACTTAGGCATAAGTTTTCCTCCTTCCATGTTGTCCTTTATTTGGATGATATATTTCTGGCAGCACCAATAAAAGAGGAAAGTTTATTAATGTTTGCAGAGTCACAGACCTTTCTGGAGGGACATGGGTTCATTTTGGCCCCAGAGAAGGTGCAGATGCAGGCACCCCCATTCCTATCTGGGCTTTCAAATCCAATTCATTGGGCTTCAGCCTCAGAGACTGCAGCTGGATTGCTCCCATTTACAGACCCTCCATGACTGGCAGAGATTATTGGGAGATGTTGAGTGGATCCATTCCTCCCTTTCCATTCCTACAGGAGCTCTTAAGCCCCTTTATGACATGCTGCCTGGGGACCCTTCCCCTGCCTCCCCCAGGATCATGACTCCAGCGGCAAAAGAAGTCCTATATGCCTTGCTTAATGCTCTTGAGCGAGCATATCTCCGTGGCCTTTTTATTTCATGGTCTTTTCTTCACAATTTTCACCTACTGGAGTTTTTTTTTGCAAGGGGGACACATTTATTGGCTGCATTTATCCGTTTCCCCTAAGAAGGTGGAGACTCCTTATTATGAAATGGTGCTACAGCTCCTATGGAAGGCATATGATTTTAGTTTACAAGTTTTTGGCAGGATCCCAAATAAATTTCTAATCCCTTATCAAAAAGAGGAAATAACAAGGCTACAGAGGGTTCAAGATGGATGGACCACCACTTGTTCATCACCACCACTGGAGCCATTTTTGATAACCATTATCCTAATTCCCATTTAATTTCATTTTTTAAGAATCATCCTGTTATTTTTCCAAAAATTATTAAAACCTCCCCCCTTAAAGGAGTGTGGTCGGTGTTCACTGACGGTTCTTCCAAGGGCTATGTAATGGTAGTCTCTGATCCAATTAAAGAAAAGCAGCCCCTAGGTCCAATTTCTGCCCAAGCTGCAGAACTCATGTCCTGCCTTATGGCCTTTTCTCTTTTCAAGGATCAACCCTTCAACTTGTATACTGATAGTATATATGTGGCAAGGATTGTCGGGCCATTGGAAACCTCACCATACATATTATCTACCTCTCAGGTTTTCCACCTTTTGGTTCAGCTACAAAGTCTTATATGCCAAAGAGTGTTTCCTGCCTTTGTTGGCCACATTCGGGCCCATACTGATCTGCCAGGGCCCTTGGCAGAGGGAAATAAGCTTGCTGATTCCCTCACCTGCCCAATGGCACTGTTCCTTTCTGAGGAACAACGAGCCTGTCATCTTCATGAAAAGTATCATTTAAATGCCTCTTCTCTAAAGTTTCACTCTGGGTGTTCTCTAGCCATGGCTATTCAAATCACGTCCCAATGTCCAGCTTGTGCTCCATTTCATAATGCCCACAACGAAGGTGTTAATCCTCCAGGCCTCCATCCTAACCACCTTTGGCAGATGGATGTTACCCATTTGTCCCAAGCTGGCAGACTTAAATTTGTACATGTCTCTGTAGATACTTATTCCAAGGTAATTTATGCCTCCCTACATTCAGGGAAAAAGATTAAGGACATTATTGCCCATTGCCTACAGGCTTTTGCCTATATGGGCATCCCAGACTTTCTCAAAACAGACAACGGACCAGCTTATACCAGCCAACAGTTTGCAAAATTTTGCCAAGAACAACAAATTATACATACCTTTGGAATTCCACATAATCCCACTGAACAGGCTATAACGGAGCGCACACATGCTACCCTTAAACAGCTTTTTTTGTAAAATAAAGAAGGGGGAGTATATCACCTCCCCAAATACCCAATTATCTACAATTTTATACATTTTAAATTTTCTAACAGTAGATAAACAAGGTCTAACAGCAATGGAAAGACATTGGCAGAACCCTCCCAATCTCTGGGCTGGGTTATATGGAAAGATAGTATCATGGGACAATGGCAATCACCTACACCTATGTTGGCTAGGGTGAGGGGAGCCATTTGTGTCTTCCCTCCAGGAACCAAAAAAAACCCATCTGAGTGCTGGAGTGAAATGTTCGGCCAGTGGAGTCGGGCCCTACTGGCCCTGATAATATGGGTTCAAGTGAAGAACATCGAGGGAGGCCTGAGCTGGGCACTGGTGAGGAATCCACCCATACTGATGCCGGTAAGTAAAATAAGCTCTGTTTTTCCATCCTTTTACTCCACCAATTATACCTTGGGAGTTCCTGCAGCAAATACAGCATTAGAAAGATCCTCACTGGATAATTTAACATTTGATATATCCCATGCCCTCTGCTTCCGGAGGATTAACAATATTTCAGTGATGCCTAGTGTCTCCCTTTCTGGGCCATGTGTGGTCCTTAGTAATTATTCTCTGGGAGACTTTTCTTCTAAATCTTCTGGGCATCCCTGTTTTGGATTGAGAGATATCTTTTACCCAATAAATTTTAAAAGAAATGTTTCTGGATTCCCTACCCCTCCGAGACCAGCTCCCTTATGTTGGAAGACACCACAATCCTTCAAATTATACTTACCATTGCCTTGGGGAAATTGTGCTCCTAAGGAACCATGGAAATTGGAGGGAGATAAATATTTATGGTGGTTTGGTCACCGACCTACCTTTCAAAACTCCTTGGGAGGGGCCTTTGATTTTTCCCATAGAAATCCAAATATGGCAGGAGTTTCACCTATGTTCACAGGCATGTTTCTCTGCGGCCCTCATGCATGTACAAATATTAGACCTTTAGCCCTTCAAAGGGGCTTGGCCTTCAGTGCTGCAGCCTGATGGAACACAAATTGGACATCTTTGAAACCTCCCTCCAGATTAATTATGCAGTGGGAATGAATTTCTCTATTGTCAGCCTAGCTTGTGTTCTACTTCCCTTTATGTTTGTCTCCTTTAATGGGTCGGTTGGGGAGGATGGTGTCCTTAATTGTTCTTCCAGCTCCTGCTTTTTGAGCAACTGCTGGTCCCCGACAGATGAGTCCATGCTGATGGTGAGAATTCCTGCCCTGGTTCCCCTGGTGGTAGAAGACCCACAAGATGGACGAGAGCTTATCTTGTAAAGAGAAAGGAGAGACTTTGGGATCACCACTACAGTCATCACAGCTATCGCCATATCAGCCACAGCCACCACCATTGCAAGAATCACCGTGTCCCAGAGTGCAGCTACTGCAGAGACTGTTAACACTCTTGCTGCCTATGTTACCCAGGCCTTAGAAACCCAAAATACCATTAACTCACATATTCAATTGGGCATGTTAAATTTATATCAGCAAACGGCCTTATTACAAGAACAGATTCATGTGTTGTGGATGGTACAACAAGCCTCTTGTTCTCATTTTTATCATTCTGCCTGTGTGACCCTTATGGAAGTAAAAAATATGTCCTTTGAGGTGCAATGCCTTAATGCTTACCTTAGGGGACCTTGGAATGATTCCTTTGTAAACTTTACCCACTCTTTGGTACATCAAATTATTGCAATTAATGAAACTCGTGTTAAACCTGTATCTGCTGAGGGATGGTGGAATACCATGGCCCAGATTGGGGGTTGGGCACAGCGATGGGGAGGTGCCTTATCCCTGGGGATCTTGGAACTAGTAGGGGTGGCAATATATAGGCCTGCTCCTCTTAAAATGAGTCTTAAACATCTTCACCCTGACTGAGCTTGTCCACCATCAGGTGTTACTCAGTCTGGTGCATGACTCTCCCAGAAGTCATGAGGTGTGGCTGCAGATGCTGAAAATATGAGGGTCTCCAAGGACGGGCAACCTGTGGGGAGACTCCCCACCTAAGACAGGGCATGGGGGCCCTATGACTGGTAAGGGAAGGTACTTCTCCCACAGGACCTAAGACAGGATCCCTCATTATAAAATAAAGTAGGGGGAATTGTGGGAACTGCAGCCCCGAGTTGATATCCCTGCCCCCATTGAGGTGCTGATCTGCAAGGAAAACATAAAAAATTCCCTCTGCTCCTGGGGTGGGGAAGGAAGGAATTTTGAGTGCATGGTGACCATTCCTTGATCTCTGTCAGGGTCAGGTTACAATCCCTTCGCAGCCCCCTCCTCATTTGGTGCCATGGTATAAAACCAGTCCAGCAGACAATGAAGGAAGCTGTTCCACCTCAACCTCATGCTCTGTGTATTCATTCAACCTGGACACCCTCCACTGAGACTCTTGGTTCCAGCCCACGCTGGCACGGCACATGTGTATATGCATGCAGTTATGTATTGCTAACTGTAAACCAGTCATTCTGTATAGCTAGCAAGTATGTTTTCAGGACTGGCTATTTGATAATGGATATCCAACTTGTATGCTCTTCCTTTGGCTCAGAAAGTTCTATAAAAAAAGAAGGAGGTTCCTAAGTCTCAGGCATTAAACCATGGCTGGGAAAACTGAAACTGATAAGATTAATAAGGCCCTTCCCCTTCCAAGGTTATATAGGTGCTGAGCAGGACAGCTGAAGCAGTGAGTCATGCAGAGATACTCAGGCTTCTGATTTTCATGAATCACCCATTTTAATATGAGCCTTGGTGATGCTGTTGCATTTGAGTCATTCATATTACTGTAAGTAATTGCTTACCTGTACTCCTGTTATTAACTTCAATAAACTCATTAATTTGAGGGACTAGGTTTTGCACTGTCTTCCCTGGGAGGCAGTCAGGTAATGAAAGGGGGAACTGGTAAATAATACCAATGGTCAATTTCTAGATTCCTTTTGATTTTCTATCCAAATACATTGCAGAAGGGTCGTGTTACCATCAACACAGATACAAAAGCATAGCGGGCTTTTTCCTCCACCTGCAGACTTCCTCTTCTAGTTGTTTGGTTCAGTACAGATAGATATGCTCAAGGTTAGTCCTGAAGATGTTTACCTGAAGCTGCAGGTGGTCATGACTCTTGTGAGTTAACTATGGCTGTGTCATGTCCAAAAGATAACATTTCACAGCAAGTACCCCATCCTCAGTCACAATATTCAGGACCTGAATTTCTATAATACTCTCTAAATCTATGGTGAGTGGCTTTTCTTCATGCCCCATACAGAACTTAGTGTTCATGGTCACTTCAGCATTTTGAGGTTTCGAGGCTGTATATTTATGGCTACCTACTACAGAAAGAAGAACCTCTGACTAAGATTGAGAGCTGAAGAGATCTATTTTGTTCCACAAAGCAGAACTAGTAGTGTAATCTTAAAGGGCTATGACCCTTCCAGCCATGGTCTTCTGATCAGGTACTGTGTACTGTACTAATTTTTTGTAGTGCAGATCAGAAGGAAACTAATTATACACTAACTCTCATGTCACTGTTGCACCAGTGATTTTTTCATATTTTTTTGCCTTTTAATGAAAAGTTTTAATTTCATGAGATCTTATTTGTTAATTTTTTGTCACATTTCCTATTAGATGAGGATCCTATTCAGAAAACCCTTACCTGTGCTTAGAAGTGGGAATATTTTCTCTACCATATTATCCTGACCTGCGGGATATGAACGGGGGTCCTTGATAAACCTAGTGGAGAGGAATGAAAGGAGACACGAGAAATGATGGCAAGACAGGATTTCTGAAGCCGTTCCCTTTATTTCCTCTCAGAGGCTGTTATATAGCAAATGGGCAAAAATGGGGGAGAGGTGTCAGGAAACTCTGCTCTGCTGAAATTCCGGTCTGGAGACATACATTCCTAGCTGATAAGTAAATACTGAGGGTCTGCGATTATTGACTAACAAAGGAAAATGCTAACTGATTCCAGAGCCTGGTGCCTGCAGGTCTCTGCTAGGAGATAAGAGGCCAGGTTGATTTCCCAGACCCTGCAGAGAGGATAGAAGTAAATTTTTTTCTTAACTTGTGAGCTCAAGTTGGCTGTAAACAAAATGCAGATTTTGAAATACAGGTCTCTCCCCCAACACCATGTCCTTTGGCATTTTCAGGGTGTCAGGTCTCATTCTGACATCCATGACCCATTTGTTGCAGAGCCTGTGTGGTAGAAGATAAGGGACAGAGTTTCATTTTCTGTATACTGAAAAGAGGTTTCCACAACCATCATATCTGAGACAGTATCTTCAAGTGCAAACATTCATATAATGAAACACAAATATGTATGCAACATTACACTAGGTACTCATGAGAGCATTCTGCTTATCAAATGTAATAAGTGGTCAAGCTCTGACCACTCAGAGGAATGCATGGCAACCACTTGCATTAGAATAAATTTACTTCCTAATGTGAACAAAGTATCCCACTTATAAACCACATTTCATGAGAAACAGCAGCACCACAACCACATGAAGATTCTTTGGGAAGCTGGGTGGAGCTGGTGACAAATGCTTGTAATCCTTGCAAGGAGGAGGCAGAGGGGAGGCCTACCAGGTGTTCAAGGGCAACTTCTGTTATAGAGCAAAGCAGAGAGCAACTTGTGCTATGAGAGATTCTTAAAACACCAATGGGCTCAGTAACTTTCACTTTCTTATGCTGAGCAGTAGGCTAGGAAGCTTTGTAGCTTGTAGAAACTGCTGGAACCAACACCATTGCTTGTTCTCTTGGTCAAGTGCATTGACAAAAACAAAAACAAAGCTCTCTCTGCAATCCTCATCTGTCACTCCATTTAGCTGTATTCTTTTGAGACTGGAGCCCTAGATGGGGCTGGCCTCAAATTCTTGCATCTGTTTTGTCAGCCTCTGCAGGGCTGGGATTCAAGGCAGGAATTGCATTCAGTCACCTCTGAATCTTCACAGAGGACATCTCACCCTCATGAGAACATGGGCTGTGAGGAGTCACAAGACTCTGAGGAGATGGTGGTCTACCAGCTGTGAGACCCACCAGTCAGAGGCCCTGAGTCAGGTCTCCATGGCCTGGGGGCTGCTCTCACCATGCTGAATTTCACAGACCTCCTTCTCCACTGCCTCAGCAGTTCCTTGGCAGCTCTTTTAACAGTCTCTAGTGTGCACATGCTCAGTGTTCCAGACCGAATGCACATGTTGAGGGAGAGGGGGTAGAACACTCCCTCCCTAGTTTCTCATTGGGCCAGAGTACCTCTGGGGTGGGCTTAAACCTCATGTTATTTATAGTGGATGTGTTTTGTGTGGCTCTATTTGGAGGCTGGCACTTTCTGGTGGGATGTAGTGTTGGTGGGAAGGATCTGGAGCATCTCAAGGGGTACAAACATTAAGGAGTATCTGAACACTGGGGGTCTGCACATTTGCAGGCCTCTGGCTCCACACAGGAAAAGTGAGACACTCTGGCCTTCCTGGCCTACTCATGAGTGACAAGCGAGGGCCTTGCGGTCAGCACTGCACACCTACCATCCCACAGTTCTTGCTCTGCTTCTCTTTACCTCCTCTCACCTCATCTCATTTCTCCCAGCCTCACAACACCTAGACCACAAAACCCCTTTGGCCATGTCTGGGAGGCTACCCTATAGCTCTGCTTTCTTGCAAAGAGGAGAAAATTAAAAGTAGCTAGTCACTTTCTCAACATCTTACTGCTTCTTGTATATGACAGGGACCCTAAGCAAGTCAAGTCCACACATAGGTAGAATAGACTTTGCTACTACTCTGCAGAACTGGCCAAACCTATTGTGTCAAGTTCCAGTGAGGATCCAGTACCTGATGTTGATTGTCATCAACTTGGTGTTCCTGTGACTCAGCATGGACCAGAAGCTTGCATGACTCAGCCTGCACCCATATTATTCCCCAGGCCCAGTAATTTGATAAACATTAGGAATGTAGAATGACATTGTCTTTCTTGTCTGAGAAATAACAAAAGCATAAGTTCGAGTGATTTTATGATAATTAAAATAGAAACTATCATTCCGAAGGAAAAAAGGAGAAAAAGGTTGTATCCTAATAAACTGATTTTTTAAAATTTACTGTGAGGGCCGGGCGGTGGTGGCGCACGCCTTTAATCCCAGCACTTGGGAGGCAGAGGCAGGCAGATCTCTGTGAGTTCGAGACCAGCCTGGTCTACAGAGCTAGTTCCAGGACAGGCTCCAAAACCACAGAGAAACCCTGTCTTGAAAAACCAAAAAAAAAAATTTACTGTGAGGTTGCTAAATTCTACCTTGTCTCTTCCATCTGGATCACTTTTAGGACTGAAGTCATTGTTAAACTGGTTGCCAAGATAGGGAAATGATTTGGGACTAGGGATAATGTTTAAAGGAGGAGACATGTGCCACGTTCATCAAAGTGACTTATTAAGAACTTAGTCCTTGCAAACTTTCACTCTATATCAGCATGACACCATGAAAGGCACAAATACAAAGTTTTGAGAGAGAGGAAACTGGAAGATGCTGTTAGGTCGATTTAAGCTCTGTAGTTGCTTCTAGAGAGGGCAACCTAGTAGTAGTTATATAAGCTCACATTACATGTCCATTATAAATGCAAATTATATAGATCTGACAATCCACTTTGAGAAATACATTTATTGGGTATGATGGTACATGCTTCTAAACCCAGAAATTCTAAAGTTGAGGCAGAATGATTATAAATTTGAGACAAATTGAGAGTAAGATCCTACCTCAGATAACAGAAAACATGATATGATGAGGCATAATAACCAGGCTAACTTACTAATGAAATATGAAACTTTAATGAAGAAAATAGCTTACAACACCAGCGATCCAGCGATGAAACCAGAAGTACAAAAGGGCCAGCAGGGTTCACACTGCCAGATTTATACATAAACATTAGCCCAAGGCAAACATGCCCCCTTGGGCTGGGCTTCCCCTACAATGATAGGGTGTCACATAAATGCTGTCACAACAACAGAGTAGCATTCAGTCTAATTTTAAAATATAAATCACAAACACCATGAAGCCTCTCAAGTTGTCTACTCCATCTTCCACCAAGGCCTCTTTTATGACAGAAGGTGTTGTTGAACCAGGTGACATTTATGAATGGGATATTGTAGGGGCCGGATTATACAAGCCTATATTCCTACGCTGTATGACAGTCAGAATGCTGAGCAACCTGGCAGGGCACAATTTGCACCTGCCACACAGACGGTGGTGGCTTAGACTTTTGATAGTGAGACAACCTGATGCTTTCCTAAGCAGGTGGTCAGGATATGCTAATATGTTTATCTGCTCCTTCTATTTTAATTTAGCTCTCAAGCATGGTTTTTCAGTCTATGTGACAGAACAGGCATAGATGTGGATGTGACCTAAGTCATTCTCCCTGCTACCTTGGAAACAGAATGCTAAACTTCTCCCTCAGTTTGCATTTTGATATAAAAGCTATTTGAATAATAAACGAGGATGAATTTTAGGATGTGAGTTTAGGATTTCATGAAGGATCCCTGAAACTCCCTCCCAGTATAGTTGTGTGAATTGTGTTTTCATTCCACACCTCCACTCTGGAATGAGAAAGAGTTTATGTCTGGGCTGATCCCTGAATATTGGCACCCCACAATGTGAGGCTGATAGATGAACCTCCAAACACATGGAAGAATCACCAGAAATATGGAGGAGAACGTGAGGAACCCATGAGAAAATTGCACCACAGATGGAAAGGTAAGGAATGAGTGCTCAGAAATAAGGGGTAGAATTTAAAAAAGCATGTAAGTGGGAGAATAAATCAGGAATAAAAATCATAAACTATAAGGTATATATATGTGACAAGGAGACAGTATTCAGTTATGTATGTTGGCAGCTAAAGGACGTTAAAGTGGAGCAGAAACAAAGGCAGAGATATTTAGAGTGTGTAGGCATTATGATCACAAAGATGCAGCTTTTAATGCTGCTGAATGGGTAGAAAGAATGAAGGGAATATGGCATTTGGCCCAAAAATGACCTAGGTTACCACTGAAATTGTCCTCGCACATGCACTGTAGCTAACTGAGTTTGACCCACACGAAGTAGTGAGCTGAGTCTAACCTGCCTGTATGTAAGGCAAGCAGGAGACAAAGTTCAGAGAGCTAATATTACCTCCCATAGTCAGCACCCAGAGTCGGCCAATAGGACAGAGGAGAAGATTCAGGAATTCTCCTAATTTTATGATTACAAGTTAACATAAATAAGAAAAGATAGCAAGAATCAGCACAGCTACACCCACTGGAGCTTGAATGAGGAATGGGCACCACCTGCTCCCTAGAAAGACAAAGACCCAGAAAGACAAAGCCAAGTGGCAGATGGAGGGAGCATGTCCTGCCAATATCAAGCTGTTTTCAGTACTGTGGCTCTGTAGTGAAGTTTAAAGTCAAGAGATTGTGATGCTTCAGAAGTTCCATTATTGTACAGGATTGTTTAGGCTATCCTGAGGTTTTGTTTTCATTATGAAGTTGAGGATTATTCTTTTGCGGTCTGTGAAGAATTCTGCTATATTTTTAATGGGTGTTTGCATTGAATCTGCAGATTGCTTTTGATAAAATTGTCATTTGTTGCTATGTTGGTTCTACCATCCCAAGAGCATGGGAAATCTTTCCATTTTCTGATGTCTTAACTTTGTTTTTTCAAAGATTTAAAAGTTCTTGTCATACAGATTTTTTTCACTTGTTTAGAGTTACTCAAAGATATTTTATGCTATTTGTAGTTATTAGTAAAGGATGATGTTTCTCTGATTTCTATCTCAACTCATTTATCATCTGTGTAGAAGAGGTGAGTTTATGTTATTTTCAGGTTCTGGTTATGACAAAATAATTCTGTTAACATAGTTGAGCACATGTCCTTATGGTAAGGTGGAGAATCTTTTGTGTATAGGCCCAAAAGTTGTATTCCTGAGTTTTAAGGTAGTTTATTGTCTAATGTTCTGAGAAATTGCTATACTAGGGGCTGGAAAGATGGCTCAGTGGTTAAGAGCATTGCCTGCTCTTCCATAGGTCCTGAGTTCAATTCCCGGCAACAACATGGTGGCTCACAACCATTTGTAATGAGGTCTGGTGCCTTCTTCTGGCCTGCAGACATACATGCAGACAGATTGTTGTATATATAATATATATATAATGTATATGTATATATATACATAATATATATATATATAAATTGTTATACTAGAATCCAAAGTGGCTGTGCCAATTTGCATTCCCACCAGCAGCACAGGAGTTTTTGCTTTACCCCGCATTCTCTTTAGCATAAGTTGACATCAGTGTTTTAAAACTTGGCCATTCTTATAGGTATAATATGGACTCTCAGAGTTGTTTGATTTGCATTCTTTAAAGGCTAAGGATGTTGAACATCTTTTAAATGTCTTTCAGTCATTTTAGATTCATCTGCTGAGAGTCTTCTGTTTAGGTCTGTACCCTGTACTTTTGTTGGATTATTTTTTCTTTTGATGACCAATTTCTTGAGATCTTTGTATGCTTTGGAGTTGATTAGTAAAGATCTTTTCCCATTCTATAAGCTGTCATTTTATCTTGTTGAATGTATACTTTGCTTTAGAGAAGCTTCTCAGTTTTAAGAGATATTGTTTATTAGTTGTTTCAATGTCTGTGCCACTGGGGCTATATTTGAGATACACCAATGCATTTTAGTGTACTTGTAACCTATTCTTCTGTGAGGTTCAGTGTGTTTGGTTTTATGTTGAGGACTTTGATTCATTTAGACCTGAGTGTCACGCACAAAGATAAATATGGATCTATTTTCATTCTTCTACATGTTGATGCCCAGTTATGCCAGCACCATATTTTGAATGTGCTTTCTTATTTCTACTTTCCTGTAAGCTAGGCAGACTTACAACTTATAAGGAGCATAGTTTAAAAACTTTTAAATGGATACAATGGCTAAAGTCTTCATAATATTCTTATTCCTATAGCCACTAAGTAAAATTCTTAGAGGAAGCATTGAGCCAATTTCCAATAGACAGCTTATAGAAGCTGCCAAACAGGTACTCAAGCAGATAGAATATACTATACAATAATCAAAGAGTACATTATATTAATTTTGATTCAGCCTTTGCAAGCATGTATATTGAATACAAAACTTACTTATATAGCAGTTTTATGAAAAAAAATGGTTTGCTTTTTATGACTGCACCTTCCCATTCTGCCAGTTAGACATTAAACTCTTAATTTAAAGCAGAGAATTGAACAGAACAAAAGAGCATATGGAATCTAGGGGATGTTTTAGCAGAGTACTGACTATGACTGATGTTTCTTATAATAAGCACTAAATTAATTGATAATTTTAAAGTAAAGATTCTTGGACAATTGTGTTTGTTCAATTAAAAGCCAGATTAATAATCTTTTCCCAGCTGATTGTTGCTGTTATTTGCACAGCTATATTTTGGTAAAGATTCTTTAAAGGATATTCTGCTAAATCTTACAGATGGTTCATCCAATGGAAGAACTGCATATATGGTTAATAATAAAAAGGAATTGGGAGTGTGCCTGTAACTTCTTGAAAACAGCTTAAATGGATAAACGTTGCAAACAGATTCTGACATGGTGGCACCAAAGTGACCTTTGTTAAGGCAAGGTGAAAAAAATGCTTACGATGAATTACAAAAAGACCCAGCCCTATATTAATTTGGGGTCCAGAAAGTGTTTGTGCCTTTTTTCACAGAAAGAAAATAAAGCTGGATGAGATGACTGCATGTACAGGAAAGGAGTGGCAGTCCCGATGACGTCATAGCTGATGACATCCCCATAGGGGAATCGGAGTGAAAGGAGTTGGATAAAAAGCCCACAGTCTTCTCCACCCCCATAGAGAAGAGTGCCTGATTCACAGGACCTGATGACAACACTCTGCATTGCTGGATGCCATTCTGAGCTGCTTCCAGATACTTGGGACACACACACAGTCACAGAGGTCCTGCTGTATGTTGACTACAACTTGTTTGCAGTCTGAATCCTGTTTACTTTGGAGCTCAAATGTAGACTGAACATTTGACTGTTTTAATCTTTGCGACACAGAACTCATTTTGATTAAAATATTGGACCTGCAAACTAAGACCTAAGCTTTCTCCTCATGGAAGAAAAGACACAAAATAAGAAATGATTGAAGCCCTTCTTCACTCAAGAGGGGGGCAGGCCTGAGGGTTTAACTGCGGCTCAGAGACTGGAACTGGTATTTGATAGCAGCAATGTCATTGGACTCTCACCTATCGAAAAATCTTTTATTGTCTTTTGATTACTATGGATTTAAAAAAAGTGTGATATGTTAAATTGTGGGTTTATTGTTAATTCCCATTCTAGAATTATAGTATTTACCTGATAATGTTTGTAACTGTTTATAAGATGTTGAGAAAAGTTTTGACATGTCCTGTAAATGTTTGGACTTAATGCATGTGTTAAGAAGTCTAGATTTTGATAAAATTATCAAGAGGTGCTCTAGACCAGCAGAAGAAACATTTTCAACTCAGGCAATCTTCCTCTCCTTTAAATAGGAGACTATAGCCTTTAGGAGCATGATTATTCATAAACATTATGATCTCTCCTGACAAAAAAAGTATGGCTCCGAGACACAGAGCCCAAAGGTATTCTCTCCCTTAATCTATTTTATTCACAAAGGTCAGAGATGGGTTTGAAGCTTCTCCCCAGATGCCTAAGACAGGAACTTGCATGATTAGAATGCTAGTTTCTGATGGTAAGCGTCGGTAGATCTTTGCCTAAGGCAAACACAGTCATCTACCCTGTTGCAGAAGCACAGGCTTTATTAAAGTTAATATAAGGGAATGGATTGTAGAGGGTGGATTATACAGGCCCATTTTCTTACATTGTATGGCATTCAGAATTCTGAGTGACCTGGCAAGGCACAATTTGCATCTACTACACAGAAAGGAGTCTCCTAGCCTTTTGAGAGTGAGACAACTTGACACCATCCTAAGTAAGTGGTCAGGCTATGCTGATGCCATTCTGTTCCTTCTATTGTGATTTAAGAGATCCCCTGGGGAAGAGGTGTTTTTCAGTCTATGTGACAGAGCAGGCATAGGTGTGGATGTGACCTAAGTCATTCTCCCTGCTACCTAGGAAATGGAATGTTAATAAACATTACCCTCAGTTTACATTTTGATATAAAAATGGTTTAAATAGTAAATGCAGGTGAATTTCAGAATGTGAATTTAGGATTTCATGAAGGATCTCTGAAACTTCCTCCCTATAAAGTCATGTGAGTTGTATTTTTAATTCTACACCGAATAGTTTCAAGAATTGAATAGTTTGGGAAGATTATGAGACATACATGTCTTTATAGAAGTGTAGGGCTCACTTCTCTAGTTTCATTAGGAGCAGGATTATGAAGTTTCGAGGTTAATTTACATGTAACTTCAGGCTAACCTGCCCTTAGCTCTCCATATCTTCTTCAGTGCTTGTTGTTTGCAGCATAGTCTCGTTATAGTTTTCAGTGGTATTTCCCAAATGGGTAAAAATGTTGAATTATCTGCAGATATGCATATTTGTCACCTGTCAATCTTTTGTAACGAAGTATCTGTTCAGAATGTATGTCTACTTTTATTGGCCGGTATGCACATTTTTGTAGTAAATTTGTAGGCATAGGTTTAAAGTTTTCAAAGACCTCGTAGACATCTCATTCCTAAAAATTTCCTTTATGCTTTTGTTCAGCCTCTTGGCAACTCAAATGGCTTCATTTTTCTCATCCAGTGGCTCTCCAAAAAATAATCATCCTGCATACAGCTTAGTCCCTGAATGAGCTCAGAATGAGGTCACATAAAGTAAATCCCAGTAAACAAGGGTTAGTGAGATAGCTTATTGTGCAAAGGTGCATGCTGCCAAGCCTGACAAGCTGAATTCAAGTTCTAGGACCCAGATAGTGGTACAAAAGACCTGACACTAAATGTGCGATTTAGGAAATGTACATGTGTGTGCACACCCCCATGAGCACACACACTTAGACACAAAATTAATAAGCTAATTAAGTAATAAATTAATATGAAAAAGAGAATCTCTGTAAATAAATCTTTTCCATGTAGCTACTGGACTGATCAAGTGGTATAACTATCTGGAGAGGGTGTGGGCAAGAATCCCAAACCTCTTCCACCCCCTCCAGTGGTTTCTAGGGTGTTGTTTTTTGCATGGATTTCTTGTTTTCAATGCCAGAGTATAGTCTGTGCTATTAAAGCAAACTGGCAGCATGACCTGGAGTTTAAAGCAAACTAAAATGACATGATGGTTACAAGAATGAGGAACCCTTGTTTTCTGTAAATGATGTGTATATAATATATGCATTGTGAATGATTTAATAAATTGATAACAGTCCATTACTTCATATAGTCAACAATCATGAGAACATTTGAGATGCCCAATCTAACCCTTAGAATCTATAAGTGTGTTAATAGCACATGAAAAGTCAGAATTAAAGTTGTGTAAGGTTTCATTAGATGGCCCTTGGAATAGATTATCTGTGTGGGTTAAGTATAATCTCTAGGTTGCTTTTAAATGCAAGAGGGAAACATGAAGGGAGTGCCAATGTGATACCATATGAGAGATTCAACCAGACTCAACACTCTTGCCCTTTAAGGGGAAAGGGGCTGTTAACCAAAGAAGGCAGAAAGTTACTAGAGATAGGAACATAGATTTTCTGCTAGAGTTTCAGAAAGTTCAGCCAACACCTTGACTTTAGTGATGAGAAATGAAGACTGATAGGCTTCATCTTACTTTCATACACAGTTATATGCAGAGTTCAGTATCTCAGTCTATTGGGCTGAGGACCTAGTTTCTTGTTGGCTCTTGACCAAACACTTCTCCCCATTCCCTGTCACATGTTCCAAGACATTTCACAGCATTGTAACTGACTTTAATCAGAGGAAAGGGAGAAAAAAACCAGTTTGTTTATAGCCTAATCTTATGAATTCTTTTTCTCACCCAGACTTTGATGGGAATAATTGACAATTAAACGTTGCATTTTATAAGTATAGCATATTTGATAGGCATGTGCATTGTTCTGAAGACGAAGGCTAGAAGCCTCTGAAAGCTACTGCTGTAGGGCTGTGCTGAGGGACTGGAGAATGAGATGACATCCAAGGGCAACAGCAACATGTTGATGTGCTCTCTGCAGAACAGTGGAGTTAGCATGTGATGGCTGTTTCTCCTCTTTCACACTTATGCTGTTGCATGGCACTGTTCCCATTCATCCTGGGTCCTCCCCTGTCCATTTACTGTCTTACATGTCAATAAACTCTATAAATGCCTTCAAAGACACAGAGAGATGCTTTATTAATCTCACAGATCACTATCTAATCACATTGACGTTCAAGATGAGTCATTACACAGCCCAGGCATGGAGGTTAGAGATAACATTTGTCTTGAATGAAAGAGTTTCAAATTCACCTTGAGCCTGAGGATAAAGTTCAGGAATGTTTGTAAAACAGAGTGAGAGTGGCCTGTGCATGTGTACTCAAACCTCACAGCTCTCATGGGTCACAGATTCAGAAAATGTTGGTGTTAATGTGAGGTGAGGTCCCCAGGGGACACTTTGCACAGACTATGTGAAGGGTTGATGATTTTAACAGAGACATCCTTCACTCAATTCCTTCAACATTAATCATCACAGATGCCCTAGAAATGGATAAAGCATGACCATTCTGAGGTGGCTAGGTTTCCAACTAAAACTTTATTTCAAAAACTGGGAGAATAGTCCTTACTAAAGAGAAGAATAAGCTCTTTTAATTGGTACAATGACCGTCTAAGATGGGTGTTCTTATTCCCATTTTACAGATGAGTACACTGTAGCTCAGACTGGCTGAAGCAACCTGTTGCTAGCTGAAGGACAACCCTGCAGTCCTAAGAGGATTTGGCTCAGGCTCAGCTACTGCTTCCTACAATGTCCTGAACAATGTCTTTACTCTGTGCACGTGGTTCCTTTTAGCTCCAACCTTCCGCAGTCACACAAGAAGTCTGAGGTAGCACAGCTTCAGAGATCCAGAACCTACTCTTTCCCAGACAAGGATTACTCTAGGGCTTGTAGGAGTCTAAGCCCATGTTAGTAGACGCCTGGTCTCCATCACTCCCACAGAGGACCCTGACCTCAACTATTCCTGGGAGAACTTTATCCCCACTTCCATATGAGTCTTCATAGGCTTCATCCACCACTCTGCAGCATCCTATGGCCCCTGAACAGACTCCTAGAGGGGAAAGTGGACACTGTCCTGCTGAGTGTGGATCAAGAGTGGAGCATGGGGAGGCAGATGCTGCCAGGTTGTGCATGGATCAAGAGGCTAAAAGGTGATGAGGATGTTCAATGGTTTTTGCATGTCTGAACCTGCGTGTCTAGTCCCCCCCCCAGACCATCTGTGTTCTGCCTGCCTCTGACCTGAGCTGCAGACTGAGACAAAATACCTCCTTCACCTACCCACTATCACCCCCTTATGCCTTTGCATAATCCCCAGGGACACTGCCTGGCTAGCTCCCTAAAGCATCTATGAGGTCCATCCACCCAGCCCAGAATTTCCCTATTGTCACCATCACATCTAGGACACAGATGAAGAGTCAGAAATCTCAGACTCCATAGAAGAAACCACACACTCAAGGGTCAGCATGATCAGAAAGAGCAGCTAACTCATGCAAAGTAATTTGGACTGTAGCCTAAGTAAGTGGGGAGCCAGTGAAAGTCATTGTATAAAAGAGGGTTATGGCTCATTGGAAACCTCTTTGACTGTGGTGTGGAGCCGGATGGGGGAAGGGTGGGCAACAAGGGCCACAAGAACAAGTCCATTCTCCATTTTTCTCTCATCCCCAAAGTAGCTGAACAGTTTAAAGCAAGATTGCTTGAGGCATAGTAGGTGCTGAATAAACATCTCTTAGCTGATTCTATTTGCTTAAGTCAATATGATGTCACAAATATCCCAGAGGAAAAGCAGGAAGGACACTTGGCCTGAGGATACCTTATTCAAATGCTTAGCACCAGAAATGCTTCAAGTTTTATATGTGGGGTATTCTGCAAATAAATGATGAGGGATCTTCAGGGAAGGTTCAGGTGTAAGCGAGGAATGAACGTTTTTCATGCACACTGAAATACATAACCTGAGGTTGCTCTTATATAATGTGTTTAATAACTCCATGAAGCAAAGTGCTATTTAATCATCCACTTGTGTCTTGTGATGGTCCCAGAGCATTTGGATTACCTGTGCTAGAGAAGGTGGGGTTGAGACGCCTGATCCTTCACTGGTCAGCATTACCAGGCATTGTTGGACCCCCTGCTGCTTCTGGGACACCCTTTAGGCAACATGAGAGGAAAGTCTAATAAGCCAGCACTAAGATAGGAGGGTCATTGGAGCTAGCCTGTGTTTCTGGAAGTCAACGCATCTCCCACCTGGCCAGTTGAGATGGAAGAAGTAGTTTTCTGGGGTCCTGAGGGGTGGGAGGCCTAACTGGAGAGGGTCCTGATCTCCACTTACAGAAGGAAATAGGAATGGAACACTGGTGTTTCTGTCCCTGAATGGAATAAGAAATCAGGTGGGGTGATTTTCGTTACCTGTCCTGTGGAGCTGGGGACAGTGCAGTGTTCAGAGAGTGAGACAGTGGGAAATTCACCTGGAAAACCCCAGACCCAGTGTCTGGGAGATGTCTGGCCAAAAAAGACATCATTCTTCTGAGAGAACAACCCTGACCCATGGGGTGCTGCTTTCTCCAAAGGAGCCACCTAGCCACCAATGTCTTCCTGGTCCTGCAGGATAGGGGGTGAGTCAGGTGTGGTTTGTTGGGAGGAGGGAGGTGTTGTGCTGGTTAATTTGTCAACTTGATACAAAATGGTCTCACTTGGGAAGAGAGAATCTCAAGTGAGGTGTGGCCTCCACCAGATATACCTGTGGACATGTCTGTTGGCTATAGTCATCATGAATGATTGATGTGGGAGGGCCCAGCCCACTGTGGGCTAGTAAGGAAAGATGTGTGTTGTACAGAAGGTATATGGGACAGGTCTGAACTGAACTGGGTGTTCTCCTTTTTTTTTTAAAGTTTTCTATGGGTGTTTGGTTTGCATGTATGCCTGTGTACCTGTCGTGAGCTGGTGAGTTTAGCCACTTCAATCACTATGACTTCCTCAGCTCATTGTTCTCTTGTGCCCTTCTCCCCAGAGATCAGTGAGTAACCACGCCAAGTGAAAGAATTGTCTTTACCAGAAATTTCAATATCCAATGCATCAATGGGGTTTACAATCTTAATAGGCATGGGGGACTGATGAAGGGAAAACACAGGCAATTCAATATCACAATTATTAACCCTACTAATCCTAATACTTAAAACCAATTCATAACCTCAATTCAGCTCATCAATTATTCATGAAGCACTTCTTTAAGCTTAATGTAACTTATAAATTAACATTTCCTAATACTAATACCAAACATTAAACATATGTATTAAAATATTGATTTCCCTTAACATTTCATGCTCTAATATTAATACCATTGTTTCAATAACTTTTAACAACTCACACTCTAAACACATGTTAGAAAGTGCCCTACTTAAATAATCCTGCTAACACACACACACACACACACACACACACACACACACACACACTATATGACCTGATCTGTTCTGTAAAGGGATGAAAGGGACTGTTAGGTTTCTTCCATCTGGAAGTCCAACTGCACTGTGTGCTTGATCATGAAGCTTGCTTGACAGCGTAGTCTGTGTGGTCTGGTGATAGTATCTTATCTTGGGATGCAGGACGTTTGGAGGATTCTGCTCTTGGGAGGCAGGCATTCGATGTTCTGCTCTCTGGCTGGTACTGGGTGCTGGATCATGAAGTTAGTCTGTATTCTGGTACCAGTCTTACCTCGGGATGCAGGCCTTTGGAAGATTCTGCTCTTGGGTGGCAGAGTCCTGGAAGACAAGGCTTTTGGAGGATCCCTATGAGGCTCAGCAATTTGCCAGAGCCATCGTGATGGTGAGATGACTGTCTTACTTTTGCTTCTCTTTTATATACATTAGCAACTGCTTGTTTACTTGCCTTCCAATAGCCCGATATCCTAGGCTATTGATATCGACTGGGCACTGAGGGGAGAGGTCCCTCTCATGTCCATGTTTCTGGTAAACATGTTTCCTCCAAGTCTGTATCAGCTGGGCACAGAAGGGTGAGGCCCATCTTGTGTCTTACTGGAAAATACATTTACCTCAAAATGGCAAGGGTGTTTTTCATACATGTTTTACTTAACATTGCCTCTTAGTAATTTTCCACACCACACACAAGAAGAAATATTTTTATACTACACCAAGTTGCACTCATTCTTATTCTATAAATTTCCTGCTCTATCTACACTACAGATTTCTCTGTATTTATTCATCCAGAGGGATCTGTTTCTATGCTCATTACTGTACCACAGGTGTTCCTGGTACCCACGGTGGCCCAAAATGTCAGAGTTCTGAGACAGGAGCTATAGAAGGTTTTGAACTGTCATGTGGGTGCTGGAAATCAAACCTGGATCCTGTAAAAGAGCTGCCAATGAATGCCCTTAACTGTGGAAATATCCACCCCTAACACACACCGGGTGAGTTCTTGACAACTCTTTTACATCCCCTGAGCCTGCCTTACTCTCCTGGTGAGATGAGGATTCAGTAAGGCAAACAGGGCTATCCCTCGCTCCTCAGCAGCTGCCTTCATTTTCCATTGGTTGTTGATTAAACATCATGACAAAAAGAAGCTCAAGGAAAAGCCTTAGTTTACAGCTTATAGCAAGCAGTCCATCATCCCGGCAAGGCAGGAATCTGGAGGCAGGAACTGAGGCAGACATGATGGAGGAACTCTGCTCACTGGCTTGATCCTCATAGCTTGCTCAGGTTGCTTTCTTACGCACCCCAACACTCCCTGCCCAGGAGTGTCACCACTCACTATGGGCTGGACCCTCCTGCATCAATCATCTGTCAAGAAGATGCTGTGATGGAGAAGTTTTCTCAGCTGAGACACCTCTTCCAAGATGGCACCAGCTTGTGTCAAATTAACAAAAAGCTAAACAGCATTACAGATATCTGAGAGACTGTGACCTCTCATGTCGTGGGAAGCCCTTTATTTTTGTCCCAGCCTCTTTTTATTTTGAGACAGGTTGTCATTAAATTACTCATGTGGCCTTGGAACTTGTGAGCTTCCTCCCTTAGTCTCCCAAGTAGGTGGGGTTATAGGAATATGCCTCTAGGGCCAGCTCACCCCTTTCTTGCACCAGGACTACTCTGAGCTCCCTGCCCCCCAGTGAGTCCCAGTACCTCAGGCAGGTGTGTGAAAAGCCAGACATATTGCGGTCCTCCTCTGGCCACAGCGACCCAGACAGGAATGAGCACCTGCCTCAGGCCAGTCTTCTATTGTAAGACTGAACTGTAGAAAAGGGAAACTGCTTTTGGCAGATGCTAGAGAAGGAACAGATGAGCCTGCTGACTGGCAGCTGCCCACAGAGACTTGTTTCTTGGTGCCTCATTCTGCAGGTCAGTGTGAAAAGTAAGACTGAAAGCCCTATGCATCTCAGCCATGGCAGTGATGCTGAGAGTCTGTGCCTTCCAGATGGCAAGCCTGATGTGTTGCATGAGCTCACCAGGGGATCCCTTTGAGTCCTGGAGCAGGAAGCAGAGATGAGGTCCCAGGGAGGAAGGACCCAGAGGGCATGAGACAGCACCCAAGTCCTGCTGCCGATCTGCTGGAGGCAATTCCTTAGTGGAGGTCCCCTCTTCTGGTGTATGCCTGGGTTTGTTTCAGGCTGCTAACTCTAACTGGCCCAGGATAAAGTGCCTGTTTTAGCTTCCTCTTTTCTTTTTTCTTTTATTGAAAAAAAAATTTTCCGCCTCCTCCCCGCCTCACAATTCCCTCCCCCTCCTCCCGCCCCTCTCCTCCTCCCCCCACTCCTCTTCTCCTCCCTCTCCAGTCTGAAGAGCAGTCAGGGTTCCCTGCCCTGTGGAAAGTCCAAGGTCCTCCCCCCTCCATCCAGGTCTAGGAAGGTGAACATCCAAACTGTCTAGGCTCCCACAAAGCCAGAACATGAAGTAGGATCAAAACTCCGTGCCATTGTCCTTGGCCTCTCCTCAGCTCTCACTGTCCGCCATGGTCAGAGAGTCCGGTTTTATCCCATGTTTTTCAGTCACAGTCCAGCTGGCCTTGGTGAGCTCCCAATAGATCAGCCCCACTGTCTCAATGGGTGGGTGCACCCCTCGTGGTCCTGCCTTCCTTGTTCATGTTCTCTCTCCTTCTGCTCCTCGTTAGGACCTTGGGAGCTCAGTCTGGTGCTCCAGTGTGGGTCTCTGTCTCTATCTCCATCCATTGCTAGATGAAGGTTCTATGGTGATATGTAAGATATTCATCAGTATGGCTATAGGATAGGGTCATTTCAGGTTCCCTATGCTCAGGTGCCCAAGGAACTAACTGGGGACATTGCCCTGGGCACCTGGTAGCCACTCCAGGTTCAAGTCTCTTGCCAACCCTTAGGTGGCTCCCTTAACTAAGATATGTGCTTCCCTGCTCCCCTATCCAACCTTCCTTTATCCCCAATCATCCCATTTCCCCAAGTTCCCCCCATACTCTCCTTCACACTTTTCTCTCCCAATCTCCCCTTACCCCCATCCCACCCCACCCCCAAGATTCCAATTTTTTGCCCGGCAATCTTGTCTACTTCCCATAGCCAGGTGGATAACTATATGTTTTTCCTTGGGTTCACCCTCTTATTTAGCTTCTTTAGGATCACAAATTATAGGCTCAGTGGCCCCTATCCATGGCTAGAAACCAATTATGAGTGAATACATCCCATGATCTTCTTTTTGGGTCTGGGTTACCTCACTCAGGATAGTATTTTCTATTTCCATCCATTTTTAGCTTCCTCTTTTCATTATGCTTGTAACTACAGTAGTTGTGATCGTTTTGCTCTCAAATTACAGAAACCTGATCACAGGGTTTACACAGGATCTATTTATGTTACTTAATAAGTCCTTTTATTGTTAGTTCAGCTGTCAGAACCCTCCGAGATGCACCTTACTTTCTGTTTCCTCTCTGCTGTTCTTAGTGCATTAGCTTTTATGTGCACAGGTATCTTCTCTCCATTACAGAAAAGCTGCTGCTGCTGCTCCAGATATCACTCAAACACACTAGAGAGAAAGAAGGAAATGTAAGCTGTGTGCTGGAGAGACGGCTCCATGGTTAAGAGCACTGGCTGCTCTTGGAGAGGACCTGGGTTCAATTCCTAGCACCCACATGGTAGGTGGACTCTCCAGATCCATGGGATCTGATTCCCTCTTCTGACCTCCAAGGACACCAGGAACATGCTGTGCACAGACACATGGACAGAACACTCATACACACAAAATAAAACAAATCCATTTCTTTCTTTCTTTCTTTCTTTCTTTCTTTCTTTCTTTCTTTCTTTCTTTCTTTTTTCTTTCTTTTGATTTTTTTATTTTTTTTGGCCTTCAAGACAGGATTTCTCTGTGTAGCTTTGGAACCTGGCCTGGAACTCACTTTGTAAACTAGACTGGCCTCGAACTCACAGAAATTCACTTGCTTCTGCCTCCCAAGTGCTGGAATTAAAGGTGTTCACCCAGCAATAAAATAAATCTTCAAAACTTTTTCTATAAAAGTGTAAGCTTTTCAGACTTCCTCCTGTCAACCCCACTTCAATCTTGTTTAAGTTGAATGGTCTCACATAGCTACATGGGAATCATGTATGAAATAGGGAATGGACACCATTGACTCAGGCCACAGGCCCTCACCCCTGACTGTGTCTTCTAGAAATACTTTTAGTGTACTGACTGTACATGGTATTAACTGAGTCTGGCAGTTCTTAGTCAAGGGTGATTTGGAAAATTGGATTGGTTTTCAAAATCTGTGTGGTCGTGTGTATGTATGTATATGTGTATGTGTATGTATATGTATATGTGTTTGTGTCTGTACATGTGTACATTTGAGTATATGTATACATGTGTTTGTGTGTGTTTAGGGGGAGGAGGAAAGGAGGAGGAACGTGTTTTCCAGAGAACATGTGTGACAGTCAGAAGGCTACCTTGATGGTTGACTCTTATCTTCCAGTGGCTGGAGACTAGGCCTCTCTCTTACTTTTCCCCTGAGTGAGCCAGGTTAGCTGACCAGTGAGTGAGCTTTAGGGTTTCTATATCTTCACCTCCCATTATTTCCTGTAGGAGTGATTGGGTTACACATGTGTGCTGCCATGCTTGGATTCCAAACTCAGCTCTTCATGCTTGTGTGCTAAATTTGATTTACCCAATGAACCATCTCCTCAACCCCTGGGCACATTAAAATTTAAAAATAAAAAAAAAATTTTAATAAAATGTACTTGCTTAGTGTGGAGGGGAGAAAGTTTGATTATTTCTTTCTCTCCCCTCCCCCCTTTTTTGAAGCAAGGTTATGTGAATCCAAAACTAGCCTCAAGTTCACTTGTAGCTGAGGACAGCCTTGAAATTCTGGTCCTTCTGCCTCTACTCCTACTAGGATTATAAACACAAACCACCATGCCCTGTTTAATGTGAGTTCTAGACCTAATTATAGATTCTAAAGGTTGAAACGTAACCAATATTCACTGTAGGGTTTAGAATATTTTTAAATTACCTTTTTATTTACATTTTTTCCCTGGAGTTTCAAATCACACCCCCACTTCACCACTTGCCTTGGACCATTTTATTCATACAGCCCCTTTGCTATACGGTATGAAACGCTCAGAAAAGAAGTCAGAGGAACTAAACTAGACAAAGGTCCTGGGGAACTGGGAGGCTGTTCCTTTCAATTAGATGGGGGGGGTACTGAAGGAATCTAGCTGATTCAGATTAGGAATATAAAGTAAATTTCTAAGACTACCTGTCAATCTATACTCTTGCTAAATCAACTAGTCAATCAGTATAGTCAAGGTTGTTCAATGTTTGTGTCAGTTTGTGAATAGTCTTAATGGAAGCTTCTATTCCTGCCCCTGACTTCCATATTCCTGGAGTAACCAACTTCTAATTTAAAAAGAAGCAAAGGCCTTCTTTTCACTTGCCAAACACATGGTGATTCAAACACTTTGCATTGACGGTGGTAGCCTGGACGTGATGTCACATGTCCAGTCAGTGATCCTCTTCCTATCTCTTCCAGTCTGTGCTTTTAAACGTGTTTAATGACCATGGGTATTTGTCATTATTGGCTGCCCAACAGCAGATCATGAAGGGCTTGGGTGGAAAGAAGGGGTAGAATGGTGTCTCATTTCAGAGCCCAGGTTGACCTCAAACTGCCAATCCTCCTGCCTCTGTCACTCCACCCATCTTAAAAACTGTTACGTTGCCGGGCGGTGGTGGCACACGCCTTTAATCCCAGCACTCAGAGAGGCAGAGGCAGGCGGATCTCTGTGAGTTCGAAACCAGTCTGGGCTACAAGAGCTAGTTCCAGGACAGGCTCCAAAGCCACAGAGAAACCCTGTCTCGAAAAACCAAAAAAATAAAAAATAAAAAAAAATAAACAAAACTGTTAGGTGGATTATACTCAAGCTTCCTGGGTCTGGAAAGGAAACCCTTGACAACATGGACACGTGGATACAGCATGGTGGGAACACATGATGACCTCTGACACAGAACATCTGTCCCCATTCTAACTCCACACCTGAATCCCTCTGAACTCTGTGGAGGTGTAAGGGACTGTGGTGTGCTTCTCAGAGCTGACAGAGCACAGCAGACAGAGGACCTGGCCCACCAATCAGCCCTGCTGGAAAAAAGATCACATTCCCACAGATTCAGAGATTTCCCTTTCAGAATGTAGAACTTCTCCTGTCACCTCTGCCCAGGGCCATGCTGATTGCACTGCTCAGGCTTTAGGGTCTGTGATGCCAGCTCAAGCACTGATTGGTGAACTTTTAACTGAGGCAGAGTTTAGTGAAAGAGTTCCGACAAATGTATGCACTTGGACAGTTACCATTTTAGTTGGTTAATTTTCTCTTTGGGAAGGAGGAGTAAATTTTGATTTGGGATAATGCCCACATATTCCTGAATTTTCCCCCTTTTGATTTTTATGAAAACTTTTTGTGGTAAAATGTGTATTACAGAAAATATGCCATTGCTGACATATAGCACTTTCTCAAGCAACCGCTGTCTAGCTCAGCATTCTCATCAGCCCAAAAGCAAGCCACACACTTAAGTAGCCAGTTCCCAATCCCTTGACTTTTTGTCTATTTAGCTTTTCCTATTGACAGCATTTTGCATCAATAGAGGATACAATACTGTCCCTTTGTGCATAGCCTTCATTTTCCACCCAGCACAATGATTTCAAGGTGGCATGTACCAGAAATTCACTTCTTTATATGGCTAGGTAACATTCTAGTAGATGAATGGATATGCCTCAATTTATTTATCCATATTCATTCATTGATAGGCATTTGAGTTGTTTCTACCTCTTAGTTTTGGGAAAGTTCACATATGAATTTCATGTGGCCATTTATTTTCAATTCTGAAAAGGATATTATTTCATTTAAGCAACTCCAGTGCAGTGGGTTATTGAGGTAACTGGCACTTAGGCCTTCTGGTCCATTCCCGTCACTGGTGAAACTGTCAAGGAAAAACTGTCAGCAGTGCTGATGTCATGCTGGGCAAGAACTCTGCCACCGAGTTGACAACTTTGATGGTGCTTGGAAAGAGGACATACATACAAATGGAAAGCAGGAAGGAGGGGCCACTGCCTTTCCAGTTGATAGAATCACACACTTTGCTAACATTGCATTTAAAAGGCTTTAATTCTGTGTAGATGTCCGGAGCCCTGGCCACTTGAAGCAAAGCAGCTTTTAGTGCCTGGTTACCTTCCAGACTGGAATGTACGACAGTTATAAAGTGACAGCTGTCCACTGAGCAGTCTGGTGACAGCTGATCCCACACTGACTGCAGTGGGCAGACTGTAGAGGGACAGAAGGAGCTAGAGGGGAAGTCTGGCCTCACCAGTGGAAGTGCTGCCTACGGGATATGTGTCTGGTAGTTAGGAGTCCCACTACCTCTCTGTCCTCAGACCTTGCAAAACAATCCCTTCCCCAAGCTTCAGGAGACAAAGAATTCAAGAGCTCCAAGAAGGAGCAATACTGGCTCTCCATTCACTCTGAGAATTCCATTTGCTCAGAACACAGCTACAGACAGATAAGATTTGGGATATGCACATGGGGGCTAGCAGCATCCTAGCTCAGCAGGTGTGTGTTGTGAGTCTTACTCTATGCAACTACCCAGCTCCCAGATCATGATACAGGGCCTTATTAATTATGAAAGTTTTGCTGATAGCTTAGGTTTGTTTCTAACTAGCCCTTATAACTTAAATAACCCATTTCTTTTAATCTACTTCTTTTATGTGACTTGGTTACCTTTACTTTGTAATGCCTATACTACTTTGTAATACGGCCCTGGCATTGGCTCCTCGCTACTCTATCCTTCTTCTTCACAGCATCCTCTGTGCCTGGAAATCCTACCTAGATATTGGCCATTCAACTTTTTATTAAACCAATCTGAGTGACACATCTTCACAGTGTACAAAATGATTATTCCACAGCAGGTGTGTTGGCCAGCTGGGTCTGTACAAGTGACCCCCTCCATTCCTATGGCTTTGGGTCTCCACAAACAGTTTCTTTTCCTATTGCTCAATTCAGGAGAGAGTCAATCCCATACAATAGGCCACTGGAAAGTTTCCTCAACTATAAGACATCATTACTGAAAGGCTCTACTGTTTAGGGTAAAGAGACAATTGATTAGCCTGTCTCCAGTACTCAGGAAGAGATGACATACCATCAGTATGTCTGCTGACAAAGTGGGCCAGGCACAGCCCTACTACAGATTTAGTAACCTCCTGGGCAGGGCTTGATGGAGCTCAGTGGTAAAGCCATTGCCTGGCATGTCCAAGACCCTGGATTTTATCTCAGCACAGCAAATACACAATAATAACAATTAACTTCCTGGGCACCCTGAGGTTTTTCTAGATAACCATAAATGGGAAAGATATGAGAAGGAACAATGTCCCCAAATGCTCATGTGTCTTGGACCAACTTGAATGGAAGCTTGCCTCTGTATCCCAGCTACTTTGAGTACACATGGCTGTAGCTCAATTGGGGGACATCCCAACTATGGAATCCCTAGGTTGTAATCATTACATAAGTGAGATCACACAATCATTCATTCATGCACTGATGAGGAATAATTTATGGGCCATTCACTATGTTTTTTCACCTCTTTATACCTCAGCTTGCTAGTCCATGAAATGATAATGTGACCGTGAGAGAGTCATCATGAATTTTAATGAATTGCTGTTGTCAAGTATTTACAAAAGTACAAAGTCAGCCTGAGGAGATAGTTCAGAGGGCGAAGGTGCTTGTTTTCCAAGCCTGGAAACCTGAGTTTGAGCCCTGGGACCCAAATATAGGTGGAAGGAGTGAGAAAGTTGTCCCTTTGACTTTCATATGCACATGTTGGTACGTGGGCATACCACACACACACACACACACACACACACATACACAAAGAATAAATGAGTATTTGGGGTGTTGGTTCCTTTTTTAAAGTGAGGAGAGGAGGGAAAGAAGGAGGAGGCACAGGGCTGCATCAGCACTGACTCATGGTTTGGAAAAGGTTAAATGAGAAAAGAAACTGCTGAGGATGAGATCCAGAGCTTCCCTCTGGAGTGGAAGGCTTACATTCTGAAGTGTCTATTAAACATCAAAGTCGAGGCTGTAGATCAGGAACTCTCATACACATGCCTGGAAGTTGAGGGTTGGTCTCTATTGGATATAGAATCTATGGACGAGTAGCATTTAAGGCCAGTTGCTTTTTAAAGTCGTAAGATTGTGATTTCCAGTGGAGAGGGCATACAGAGAAGATCTATTCAAAGAGCAAGCCCTGGATGGCCTGAGGCTTAGGTGTTACAGATCTCAAAGACAGAAGAGCAAAGGAGTCTGAACAAGGACAATAGAAAGGGATAAACCCTGTAGAGCCAATGTCCTGGAAGTTCAGGACAGAAGAACTTTGCAAAAGTCAAGGAATGGAGTCAGTCACAGGATGTGGAGACTGGAGACTTAGGAGTTCAAGATCAGTTTCCATGTTATAATAAACTCAAGGTCAGCCTGGATTATATGCAATGATGTTTGAAAAAAAAATGAAAGAAATAGGAAAAGGAGAGAGAGGGAGTGTGGGTTATGATGTTTGGTCCTATCCTAGGTGTCTGTGAAATACTGAGTAGTAATAATAGTGATCTTAGTAAGACCACTGGTTCTGTGGGGATGGTGGAAACCAGTGATATACTGCAGTGTGCTTAATAGAGAAAGGGAAACTGGTCAGGGTAGCACATGCCTTTAATCTCAGCACTCCTGAGGCAGAGGCAGGTGTGTCTCTATTGGTTCGAGGCCAGCCAGTCTATGAAGTGAGTTTCAGGACAGCCAGGTCTACACAGAGAAACCCTGTCTTGAAAAACAAAACAGAAAGCAGGGAGAAAGAGAGGGAGGGAAGGAGTCCTGAATTGGAGGCTGCAGTTCTGAGAACTTTTTTGAAGATATGAATGTAAAGGAGCTCAAAGAACTCGAGATTCTCCTGCTCCTGTGTCCCAAGTGCTGGGATCACAGGTGTGCATCTCTTCCTCTGAAAAGTATTTTCACCTAGTGAGTAAAGTGGGGAAGCTAATTCAAGTGGGTGAGCATACAAGCCACTAGTGTTCATTGCTGATGTTATAGAATCACTGATGAGTTCTGCCCATGATACATATCCATGTAATTGCTATGGCATACATTGTTCTATACCATACTTGGAAAAAGCAATATATGTGTTGGACAGATCTCTCAGCAGCTAAATGCACTGGCTGCTCTTCCAGAGAACCTGGGTTAAACTCTAGAGCCCACATAGTGGCTCACAACTCTTAGAAATTCTACTTCCTGAGGACCTGATACCCTCTTCTGACTTCCTTAGGCATCAAGCACACACATGGTGCACAGGCAAATACACAGGCAAAACATCCACACATAAAAATTCACTTAAAAAATAACTAAAAAGCACTGACAGTGTCATCATTATTGTCTAAGCAGGTGGTGCATGGTCAGAGTTGTATATATGCAGATAGCACACACATACCAGCTGCTCACTCAGTTCAAAACTCTTACGTAAAGAATGGAGACAGTGTGCTTTACTGGAGCCCATGACTATCACCAAAGTGAAATGGAACAGTGTTCTGGGGTCACTCTATGAAATAAATAAACACATCATTATCAAAGTTGTGACCTGTTATGGTATGGATGTAGAGTAGCCTCCTAAGGGCTCCTGTGCTTACTCTCTGTCTGGTGGCACCACTGAGAGGTGATTGAAGTGTGTTTGTGCTGACCTTCTCCATGGATGACCCATTGGTGACATCACAGCAACTGGGCTGTTAGGACATGGGTCCTAGTCAGAGGAAGTGGGTCTTAGGCTGTTCCTGTAAGGGAATTATCTTCCGCATCACTCCTCCATTTTCCTAGCAGTGAAGGGGCCTGGTGGTCAGCACTGTGCCTTTCTGTGCTGTATGTAGACTGCTTCAGACACTTTCATGGGGGACATGTTTATGGTTCCTGATGATCTGGGAAGAAACAAACAGACCTCGCCAAGAAGAATTTCTTCTAAAGGAGGGCTTTTTTTTTTTTTTTTTTTTGGTTTTCTGCTGGGCTATTTTATTTCTTTTTTTTTATTTTTTAACAGTTTTATTTTTTTAATTTATTTATTTACTTATTTATTATTGGTTTTCGAGACACAGTTTCTCTGTATAACAGCTCTAGATGACCTTGAACTCACTTTGTAGACCAGACTAGACTTGAACTCCCAGAGATCCACTTATCTCTGGGTACTGGTTTTCAGGCATGCTCCACCATCCCCGACCTTGGGGTTCTTTAAAGTGACTAAGAATGCAACATTTTCACCTTCCCTGGAGGCATATACAAGTAGTTGCTAGACACAGTGGCAAAGTACTTACAGGTTCTTATCCTAATTTTTTTTTTTGGATCAAAATTTTATTTATTTTTTTTTATTCTTTTTTACTTAAAATTTCCAACTGCTCCCCGTTTCCCATTTCCCTCCCCCTCCTCCCACATATTGCCCCCTCCCCCCGCTCCCCTCCCCCTATCCCCACTCCACTTCTCCTCCCCCTAGTCCACTCCCCCTCCCTCTCGATACTGAAGAGCAGTCCAAATTCCCTGCTCTACAGGAAGACCAAGGTCCTCCCACTTCTATCTAGGTCCAGGAAGGTGAGCATCCAAACAGGCTACGCGCCCACAAAGCCAGTTCATGTATTAGGATCGAAACCTAGTGCCATTGTCCTTGGCTTCTCATCAGCCTTCATTGTCAGCCTTGTTCAGAGAGTCCAGTTTCAACCCATGCTTATTCAGTCCCAGTCCAGCTGGCCTTGGAGAGCTCCCAATAGATCAGTTCCACTGTCACAGTGGGTGGGTGCACGCCTCGTGGTCCGGATTTCCTTGCTCATGTTCTCCTAAAGGAGGGCTTTTTAAAGGTATTTCCATGTATTCCCTTGTATGTGAAAGGTTTTTTTTTTTATTTTAACCAATTGTTGTGCTTTGCAACAAATGCTGTCCTTGAAAACTAGAAATGGCACTTGAAATTTTTCTAAGCCTTAATTAGACTTTGCGATATGTGACTGATGTAGAAGCCAGTCAAGCAAGCACCACAGGGCTACTCTTTAGTGTGATGTTTTTCAGTGTTTTTTTTGCCTGCCTGCCTGCCTGCCTTAGACTGTTTCCTCTGAGTCAGCAGGCTAAGCTCAAACTCTGACCCTCTGCCTCTGCATCATGTGCCAGGGTCTAGGCCTGCCCTGTGCGGGGATCCTTTTCATTTTACTCTAAGAGCACGCAGACATTCATGAGGATCTCAGAAGAAGCAGGTTTTCAAGCTGGTGATAACAGTCACTACTAGTTCTTTGTGTGGGATGGGATTTTTTCCCATGCACTTTCTGCAGCCATTTGTTCTGAGTGTCCAATGCTGATGTGAACTTGTGTCCTGCTCAGAAACCACTGTGGGGGTGGGGGTGAGGGCTGACAGCTACTGTTTACCATCACTGCATGGGAAAGCCTGCTTGCTTTTCTGTTTGACATTGATAAGTAGAAGTTATTTCTACATTAAGAATTCTCAGGTGACTTTGTTAACCACAGACTCCTTCATGCTAACCTAGAGGCAGACCTTTTTTGTTTTAAAACCAAAATGTGCTATATTTCTGTGGATCTCCAGGCAGGTTTGCATGGGGTTGGTCTAAGTACCAAAAGGAGAAGACACTTTCTGTCCCATCTTTCAAGGCTGCAAGCTGGTCATTTGTAGCCTGAGCCTTTGGGATCATCAGTTTGAACTTGATGGAGCACTGTGGTGGGTTGATTTTCACCCAGGCATCTCCTTCAGTGGAGACCAACACACTTGGAGTGTCCTGGCCTTGTTGTCATTTCTCTGGGAGCCTTTGGGTTTTTTGAATTTTTATTGAACTCTACATTTTTCTATGCTACCCTCCCTGCCTCTTCCCTCCTGTTCAGCCCTTCCCCATTGTTCCCATGCTCCCAGTTTCCTCAGGAGATCTTGTCTTATTCTACTTTCCATATACATTAGACTATGTATGTCTCTCTTAGTGCCCTCATTGTCTAAGTTCTCTGGGATTGTGATTTGTAGACTGGTTTTCTCTGCTTTATTTTTAAAATCAACTTATGGGTGTGTACCTGCGATAATTGTCTTTCTGTATCTGGGTTACCTATTCAAAATGATGTTTTCTAGCTCCACCCATTTGCCTGCAAAATTCAAGATGTCATTTTTTTTTCTGTCGTGTAGTACTCCAACGTGTAAATGTACCACATTTTCATTATCCACTCTTTGGTCGAGGGGCATTTAGGTTGTTTCCAAGTTCTGGCTATGAAAAACAAAGCTGCTATGAACATAGTTGAGCACATGTCCTTGTTGCATGATTGAGCATCCTTTGGATATAGGATATATACCCCAAAGTGGTATTACTGGGACTTGAGGAAGGTTGTTTCCTAGTTTTCTGAGAAATTACCACATTGACATCCAAAGGGACTGTACCAGCTTGCATTCCCACCAGCAACGCAGGAGTGTTCCCTTTTCCTCCGCAACCTCTCCAGCATAAGTTGTCATCAGTTTTTTTGATCTTGGCCATTCTTACAGGTGTTAGATAGATTCTCAGAGTTGTTTTGATTTGCATTTCTCTGATGACTAAGGATGTTAAGCATTTCCTTAAGTATCTTTCAGCCAATTTAGATTCCTCTGTTGAGAGTTCTCTGTTTATGTCTGTACTCCATTTTTTATTGAATTATGTTTTCTTTTGGTGACCAATTTCTTTAGTTCTTTGTATATTTTGGAGATCAAATCTCTGTCTGATGTGGGGTTAGTGAAGATCTTTTCCCATTCTGTGGGCTGTCGTTTTTTCTTGTTGACCGTGTCATTTGCTTTACAGAAGCTTTTCAGTTTCAGGAGGTCCCATTTATTAATTGTTTCTCTCAGTGTCAGTGCTGCTTAAGTTATATTTAGGAAGTGATTCCCTGTGCCAATGCATTCAAGTGTACTTCCCACTTTCTATTCTATAAGGTTCAGTGTGTCTGGCTTTATGTTGAGGTCTTTGATCCATTTAACTTGAGTTTTGTGCATGGTGATAGATATGGGTCTATTTGCATTCTACATGTTGATATCCATTATGTCAGCACCATTTGTTAAATATATTTTCTTTTTCCATTTTATATTTTTTGCTTTTTCATCAAAAATCAGGTGCTTGAAGGTGGGTGTATTAATATCCATGTCTTCAATTCAGTTCCATTGGCCCTCCTGTCTGTTCTTAGGCTAACACCAGGCTGTTTTCTGTACTGTAGCTCTGTAGTAGAGTTTGAAGTCAGGGATTGTGATGCTTCCAAAAGTTCTTTTATTGTACAGGATTGTTTTGGCTATCCTTGGTTTTTTGCTTTTCCATATGAAGTTGATTATCATTATTTTGAGGTTTGTAAAGAATTTTTCTGGGATTTTGATGGGCACTGCATTAAATTTGTAGATTGCTTTTGGTAAGATTGCCATTTTAGTATGTTAATTCTGCCTACCAATGAGCATGGGAGATCTTTCAACTTTCTGGTGTCTTCTTAAAATTCTTTCTTTTTTTCTTTATTTTTTATTTCTTTATAAATAATACCATTCAAAATTTCCACTTCCTCCCCTCCTCCCATTTCCCTCCTGCTCCACCAGTCATTCCTTCCCCGTCCAGTCCTAAGAGAGGGCAGGGTACCCTGCCTATAGGAAGTCCAAGGCCCTCTGTTTTCCCTCCAGGCTTAGGAAGGTATGCATCCAAATAGACTAAGATCTCAAAAAGCCAGTACATTCAGTAGAGACAAATCCCAGTGCCATTATCATTGGCTTCTCAATCTGCCCCAATTGTCATCCACATTCAGAGCATCCAGTTTGATCCCATGCTTGTTCAGTCCCAGTCCAGCTGGCTTTGGTGAGCTCCCATTAGATCAGGAACACTGTCTTAGTGAGTGGACCAACACCTCGCAGTCCTGATTTCCTTGTTTATATTTTCCCTCTTTCTGCTCTTCAACTGGACCTTGGGAGCTCAGTCTAGTGCTCCGATGTGGGTCTCTGTCTCCATCTCCATCTGTCTCTGGATGAAGGTTCTATGGTGATATTCAAGATAATCATCAGTCTGACTACAAGACAAGGCCATTTCAGGCATCCTCTCATCCACTGCAGGGTCCTAGCTGGGGACATCCCCATGGACACCTGGGAACCCCTCTAGAGCTAAGCCTCTTGCCAACTCCAAAATGGCTCCCTTAATTAAGATATATTTTCCCCTGCTCCCATATCAGTCCGTACTCCATCTCAGCCATCCCATTCCTCCAAGCTCTCCCCAACCCTCCCCTTCTCCCTTCTCTCTCCCCATCTCCCCTTCCCCCCACCCCACCCCCACCCCCATGCTCCCAACCTGGAGATCTTGTCTGCTTCCTATTTCTAGGAGAATGTATTTATGTTTTTCTTTGGGTTAACCTCATTACTTAGCTTCTCTAGGATCACGAACTATAGGCTCAGTGTCCTTTGTTTATGGCTAGAATTCACTAATGAGTGAGTACATACCATATTCATATTTTTGGGTTTGAGTTATCTCACTCATGATAGTATTTTTTATTTCCATCCATTTGCATGCAAAATTCAAGATGTTATTGTTTTTTACTGCTGAGTAGTAATCTAATGTGTAGATATGTCAAACTTTCTTTATCCATTCTTCCATTGAGGGGCATCTAAGTTGTTTCCAGGTTCTGGCTATTACAAATAATGCTGCTATGAACATGTTTTAACAAATGCTTTTGTAGTATGATAGGGCATTTCTTGGATATATTCCCAAGAGTGGTATTGCTGGATCCTGAGGTAGGTTGACTCCCAATTTTCTGAGAAACTGCCACACTGATTTCCAAAGTGGTTGCACAAGTTTGCATTCCCACCAGAAATGGATGAGTGTTCACCTTGTTGCTCTACATCCTTTCCAGCATAAGCTACCATTAGTGTTTTTTATCTTAGCCATTCTGGCAGGAGATGGTATATCAAAGTTGTTTTGATTTGCATTTCCCTGATAGCTAAGGAAGTTGAACATGTCCTTAAGTATCTTTTGGCCATTTGAAATTCTTTTGTTGAGAATTTTCTGTTTACTTCAGTACATCACTATTTAATTGGGTTATTTAGAATTTTAATGTCTACTTTCTTGAGTTCTTTATATATTTTGGAGATCAGAACATTGTCTGATGTGGGGTTGGTGAAGATCTCCCATTCAGATGCCTTTTTGTCTTAATGACTGTGTCTTTTGCTTTATGGAATTTTCTCAGTTTCAGGAGGTCCCATTATTCATTGTTACCCATATTGTCTGTGCTACTGGGTTTATATTTAGGAAGTGGTCTCCTGTGCCCATGTATTTTAGGCTACATCTCACTTTCTCTTCTATCATGTTCAGTGTGGTCAGAGTTATATTAAGGTCTTTAATCCATTTGGACTTGAGTCTTGTGCATGGTGATATATATGGATCTATCTTCATTCTTCTATAAGGTGACATCCAGTTATGCAGCACCATTTATTAAAGATGCTTACTTTCTTCCACTGTATAATTTTAGCTCCTTTATCAAAAATCTGGTGTTCATAGGTTTGTGGATAAATATCCAGGTCTTCAATTCGATTCCATTGGTCAACATCTCTGATTTTATGCCAATACCAAGCTGTTTTCATTACTGTAGTTCTGTAATAGAGTTTGATGTCATTGATGGTAATGCCTCTCGCAGTTCCTCAATTGTATAGGATTGTTTTGGCTATCCTGGGTGTTTTGTTTTTCCAAATAAAGTTGATTATTATTCTTTCAAGATCTGTGAAGAATTTTGTTGGGATTTTGATGGGGATTTCATTGAATCTATAGATTGCCTCTGGTAGAATTGCCATTCTTACTATGTTGATCCTTCCTATCCAAGAGCATGGGAGATCCTTCTATTTTTATGGTACCCTCTTCAATTTCTTTCTTCAAAGCCTTAAAGTTATTGTCAAATATATCTTTCACTTCCTTGGTTACTGTTACCCCAAGATACTTTATGCTATTTGTGGCTATCGTGAAAGGTGATGTTTCTCTGATTCCCTCTCTGCTTCTTTATCTCTTGTGTATAGGAGGGCTACTGATTTTTTTGACTTGATCTTGTACCCTGCCACATCACTGAACATATTTATCAGCTGTAGGAGTTCTTTGGTAGAGTTTTGGGGGTTACTTATGTACACTATCATATCTTCTGCAAATAACAAAAGTTTGGCTTCTTCCTTTCCAATTTGAATCCCCTTGATCTCCTTATGTTGCCTTATTGCTATTGCTAGAACTTCAAGCACTATATTGAAGAGATATGGAGAGAATAGACAGCCTTGTCTTGTTCCTGATTTTAGTGGAATCGTTTGAGTTTCTCTCCATTTAGTTTGATGTTAGCTATTGGCTTGCTGTATATTGCTTTTATTATATTTAGGTATGATCCTTGTATCCCTAATCTCTCCAAGACCTTTATCATAAAGGGGGTGTTAAATATTGTCAAATGTTTTTCCAGCACCTAATGAAATGATCATGTGGTTTTTTTCTTTCGGTTTATTTATATAATGTATTACATTGATAAATTTTCATTATGTTGAACCTGGGATGAAGTCTACTTGATCATAATGGACAATTTTATTGATGTGTTCTTGGATTCAGTTTGCCAGTATTTTATTGAGAATTTTTGCATAGATGTTCATGAGTGAGATTGTTCTGTAATTCTCTTTCTTGGTTGAGTCTTTGTGTGGTTTTGGTATCAGGGTAACTGTAACTTCATAAAAAGAGTTTGGCAGTGACTCTTCTGTTTCTATTATGTGAAACACATTAAGGAGTATAAGTATTATCATCTGGTCCTGGGCTTTTTTTTTGTTGGGAGGTTTTTGATGACAGCTTCCATTTCCTTGCGACTTATAGGTCTGTTTAAATTGTTCGCCTGGTCTTGATTTAATTTTGGTGTGTGGTATTTATCTAAAAATTGTCCATTTCTTTTAACGACGGCAGAAGTCGTGTTATAGGTCCAGGCCCCACCAGCCACTGTTTTCATGCAGGAACCACAGTTCCAGATGCCGATGGCTCTTCTCTTAATCTTGTTCTTGCCACAGAAGGAGCACGTGTACTTGGTGTGCTGGCTGATTTCAATTTTCTTTGCCATTTTCCGGAGGGAGGCACCATAGCAGGTCCCACATTTCCTGACAATCCGGACCTCTTGGTGCATTTTGCCATGTCGCCTGTACCTAAGCCAAGCACGGAGAGCTGTTTTTAATTTTTGAGAAGGTTCCATGAGATGCTGAGAAGAAAATATATTCTTTTCTGTTTGGATGGAATATTTCAAATATGTCTGTTAAGTCATTTGAGTCATAACATGCTAGTTTTCTTATTTCTCTGTTCATTTTTTGTCTAACTGACCCGTCCAGTTGTGAGAAGGGAGTGTTGAAGTCTCCCACTATTAGTGTGTGGGGTTTAATGTCTGATTTAACCTTTAGAAGTGTTTCTTTTACATATAAGGGTGCCCTTGTATTTGAGGCATAGAGGTTCAGTATTGAGATTTCCTCTTGATGAATCTTTCCTGTGACTAATATGGAATGTCCTTCTTTGTTTCTTTTGATTGATTTTAGCTTGAAGTCTATTTTGTTAGCTATTAGGATAGCTATACCAGCTTGTTTCTTAGGTCCATTTGATTGGAATATTTTTCTCAGCCCTTTACTCTGTGATAATGTCTGTTTTTGAAGTTGAGATGTGTCTTGTATGCAGAAGAAGGAAGGATTCTGTTTTCATACCCAATCTGTTAGCCTGAGCCTTTTAATAGGTGAGTTGAGTCCATTTATATTTAGGGATATTAATGAGCAGTAATGGCTATCTCCTGTTAATTTAGTATTCATTTTTGGCAATATTAATTTGTGCATTTTTCCCTTCTTTGGGGTTTGCTGCTATGAGACCATCAATTGTCTGTTTTTATAAATTGATGTAGCCCACTTCCTTGGGTTGGAGTTTCCCTTCTAGTATTTTGTGTAGGGCTGTGTTTGTGGCTATTATTGGTTAAATCTGGTTTTGTCATGAAATATCTTGTGTTGTTCTTCTATGGTGATTGAAAGTTTTGCTGGGTATATTAGTCTGTGCTGGCATCCGTGGTCTCTTAATGCTTGACCAAGCCCTTCTGTCTTGCATTGTCTTCAATGAGAAAGCAGGTGTAATTCTGATAAGTCTACCTTTATATGTTACTTGGCCTTTCTTCTTTGCAGCTCTTAATATTCTTTCTTTACTCTGAATGTTTAGTGTTTTGATTATTATGTGGCGAGGGAATGTTTTTTTGGATCCAGTCTATTTGGTGTTCTGTAAACTTCTTGTATCTTCATAGGCATATCTTTCTTTAGGTTGGGAAAGTCTTCTTCTATGATTTTGTTAAATATATTTTCTGTGCCTCTTAGTTGAACTTCTTCACCTTCTTCTATACCTACTATTCTTAGATTTGGCCTTTTCATGGTGTCCCATATTTCCTGGATATTTTGGGTTAAGCTTTTGTTAGATTTAATATTTTCTTTAAATGATGAGTCTATTTTCTCCATTGTATCTTTAGCGCTTGAGAGTCTGTCTTCAATCTTTTGTATTCTGCTGTTCATGCTTGCATTTGTGGTTCCTGCTCATTTTCTCATGATTTCTGTTTCTATAATTCCCTTGGCTTGTGTTTTCCTTATTTTCTCTATTTCAGTTTTCATGTCTTGAGTGGTTTCTTTCATATGTTTGATTGCTTTTTCTTTGTTTTCTTTAAGGGATTTGCTGATTTTTTTGTTTGTCTTTTCCTCCATTTCTTTGAGGGAATTTCTCATTTCTTTAAGAGTTTCAAACATTCTTTTGAAGTTACTTTTAGATCATTTTCTTCTGCTTTATCTATATTTGGTTGTTCAAGTCTTGGTGTTGTAAGGTCTTTAGGTTTTACTGGTGTTGTGTTGTTCTTTGTGATGTTGCGTGAGTTCTTGCCTTTTCTACTCATCTTTTCCTCTAATATGTGGTTGGGTCTGTGTGAGATTCTGTTGATTAATCTTCTATGTGTCAGTGCATCTAAATCTCAGATGGTTGTTCTTCATAGTACAGTCAGTGTCACAGTTCTAGTTACCCCATTGGTTACTTCATGTTCCTGGAGATAGTTCAGCACTCATGGGCTTTGCTCTGCTCCTTTGGAGTTTGCTTTCTCAAGCCTACTATGTCTTAAATTACCATCTTTGACCTGTTTCTGTAAATCCTGTTCTGGATGCACTCCTGCAGAGGTCTCTGGCTTGGAGTTGGTCCTGCAAAGGTCTCTGGCTCCAGTCTACTGCCTCAGAGTTCCCAGACTCAGGTGCACTCAGAACTTCAGAGGATCTGGCTCAGGCTGACTCCCTTAGAGGTCCCAGACTCAAGCTCGGATCTGCAGAGATCTCTGATTTCTGCCTATTCCCTTTGATGTCCAGGCCAATGCTGGGACCCACAGAGGTCCTGGCTCAGGCTTACTCCCTCTGAGGTCCCAGACTCATGCCTGGCCCTGCAGAGATCTCTGATTCCTGTCTATTGCCTCAGAGATTCCAGATTTCTTCCCAGACTGGCAGAGGTCCTGGCTCAGGCCTAGTTCCTCAGAAGTTCTAGATTCACACCCAGACTCACAGGGGTCCTGACTTAGGTCTACTTCCTTGAAGGTCCCAGATTCATGTGTGGATCCTCAGCAGTTACTCCCTGTACCTGTTCTGGTAGGGTTCACTGTTTCTAGGCTGCTCAGGATCAGGTCGCTGGCTCAATCCTGCTCTGCCAGTGTCCTGGGACTAGATTAGCTCCCAGCTCGCACTCCTATGGCACTTGCTTCCTCAGGCCCACTCAGACCTAGGTATAGCCTTTGGGTTTTATCACACTGGTGAGGCATTGACTCGAGCCAAGGAAATGGCAGCTTGCTATAAACTAGTCCATTTCACCTCCTCAATCCCACATCTTATGTTGGAAATCCTCGTAGCATTTTAGGCCTCAAGGCCTGTGTTTGAGGCTGTGTGTGTGTCCTATGATGAGCCAAGGCCCAGGTCATACTAGAGGTGAATTCTTTGCTACCTGTTCCATTCCTTCAGTAGCCTGGTGGCAGGATCAGGCCTGCTGGTCATTTTTCCTCTCACCTAGTGTCATCTTCAAATGCTTGGTGACCACTAGTCATCACTCTTTCTTGAGTGGATGCCGCTAATGTTAATGTAGCATTTGAAGGTTGTCAAGCTTCTGATGTTGATGTCACTATTAGCCCCAGTTCTTAGCTGCAGCTAAAATCGGCAAAAGTTTCTAAGCAGGACAGGTGTCCCCTGGATGCATATGCATTGAGAGTACACACGCCCCATCCAGACCTCACTGGAGATAGGGATTCCAGGAGCCTCTTGGAGTTGCCTTCTTGCCCAGAGGCAACTTTTCCCAGTCAGCTGATACTGCCTAGAACACCCCCCCCCCAGAAGAGCAGGAGCATTGCAGAACCAACCACCATGGCCCACCCTCAGACAGTAGGCTTGGGAGGGACTGTCCATCCCAGGAGCTCTTGTTCCCTCATTGGTCTGGAAATGGACCAGGTGCCCTATAGGCCACTCTATGGGGGCCGATTTTACATCCCCTTGGCTCTCTGGCCTTCAGAAAACATGGAACTACCTAGCATCCAGACCCTCAGTGTCAGCCATATGTGCTTTACAGGGTTTCTCCCTGCCGTTCTCACCATGGTCACTTCATCTATAGACACATGCACTGCTACTCAATGCCCTGCCAAATGTGGGCTCATTCTTGAGCCCCACAACCCAAGTAACCAACACCAGCCACTGGCCTCCATCCCAGAGCCAGGGAGCCTCTTCAGGCTCTTGGCTTCCTCAGCAGCCACACTTTACACCCCTGGCTACTGTTCCCAGAATACAGCAGAACTCTCTCATGTCAGCACAGAGATCTTCCACAGATACCAGTGACCCGAGGGAAGCACTGCTGAAGATCTTCCCTGACTCTGAGCAAAAGCTGAAGATCAACCAGACCCTGGTAGCTCATCCATACATGAAAGACCTGAATGCCCTTTCTGCCCTGGTACTGGACTGAAGGCTGAACTGCTGATGGGGACCAGAGAGAGCTGCCTACTGTGGAGCACCATAGTGGAAAGAAACCTTCCAGAGTGCACAGTGCTGCTCTGTGTATGTCTTGGCATTCCTCCCTATGTGGACTGCCTCTGCCTCCTGTGTATCCTGACATTTGGGTGAGGTGGTCAGTGTGGCTGAGGCTGGTCATTTTGGTCATTGGTCAAGGTGTCTGATGCTTACAGAGGTTGAAATTATAGTGTAGCTGATGGAATTCCAGCCACTGTGTGTTTGTGTGCATGTGTGCATAGTGCATGTGTCGCTGTAGCTGTCCTGGTCCAGTGTGGTGGCACCATGGTTGGAAGACTCAACTGTGTTCCTGGGGCTTGCTGTGAGACAGGATGGAGATGTGTTTAAACAGATTTGTGAATGTGTAAAGCAAGAAAGAGGACTCCACCCCTTCTTGCCACTGCCAAGTACCTAGTCCCTCCCCCTGGTAGGGGCAACTGCTGCAGACCCTGTGCCCTCTGCACCATGTTCACCCAGGTCCTAACCTGCCTCTTATATCTCTTTCAATATTGCCCATCCTCAACATTCTGAGCCATCTCAGCTGGGTCCATTAGTGGCACTGTTTGCTGGCATTACTACCTTCCTGTTACCTTTGATCCTTGAGGTTAAAACACCCTGCATTTTGTTGCTAATGCTTTACTCTACCTTCCCACATTTTCACTCCCCAGTTTGCAAACTTGGCTTCTGTCCACCACATGGGAGTTGCCTGGGAAATCCCTGGTTACTGTTTTATTGGGAGTGTAATAGCTGTTACAGGGAGGGTTAGCTTACCTGCTTTGCTCTGTCCCACTTTCCTAGAGGATTCAGCAATGCTATCCTGGTCAAGTTTCCCGGACCTGGAATCCTGACCAGATGGAACCGTCCAAAGCAGACAGTTGACTTAGACTACACCCGCCAGTCTTTCTCAGAGATTTTCCCCATTGTGGCGGGAACCATGTGGTGACCTACCCATAGCCATTAGCACCATTTTTGGCCATGGGGAAAAACATGAGCAAGAGACTGGCCCTGCGTTCTGAACTCACTTTGTCAAGGAAACTTTCCTCAGGTGTAACAAGGCTCAGTATTCTCTAAGTGTGCCCTGTTGCTGAAGCAGTTTCATGTACTGTTGCTGTGGGAGGAGAGAGGAAGCACATTAGTTAGTTTGATTTGGTTTTAACAAATTTATGCTAAATAGTTTAGTCTGAGCTGGAAATGCTGACCTGAAACACTGTCCTTCGGCTTCTGCCTCAGCCTTCTGAGCACTGGGATGACAGGTGTGTGCCCAGCAGCTTTTGTGTGCTTTCATACACTCTTCATCTTGTAGTCCAGGCTGTCCTTGAATTCATAGCAGTCCTCCTGCCTCAGCCTTTTAAGTGTTGGAGTTACAGGTGAGACCCACCATGCTTTGCTCCACTGGTTTTGAGAACCAAAAGCAGCTCAGGTTTCCATTCTCCAGACACATGGACTTCTGGGGAAGAAGCTGAGCCAGAGTCCTTCAGCCAGTGCCAGAGATGCATCCCAGGGGCTGGACTTTCCCCTCCTGCCTCCTCCTGTTTGGTGGCTTTTGATGCAAATCAGGACTTTACACTGCAGACTGTAGCTTCTAGGGTTTTGCTTGTCATCTCTCTCCAGGGCCCCAGCTAGCCCCGCTCAACCACAGTCTGGAACCGAGACCTGAGTCAGACCCTTCCTCTGTCATTGCTCCCGGGAGAGGAACCAGACCTGTCTTGCTCTGCCACAGGCTGGCTCCTGATCAGGCTCAAGTTGCAACCACCCAAACAGGCAGCAGGAAGAAGGATCTTCTTGAGTGGCCTACAAGAGCTGAAAACAAGGTTGTGTATCCACAGCTTTCCCATCTATAGGGGCTACACCAGCAAGTCACTTGGGTCCTCTGAAAAGGGTTGGACACCTGCAGAAAACAGCCCCAATACCACCTCCACTCTGCATATGTATGCTTTATCTGTCCCCTGAGTCCCTTCTACCCAAAAGAAAACACAGAGACAGTACTGGAGGAAGGAAGGAGGCAGTCAGAATGACCCTAAGGTGAGTGTGTGGGCCCTGGTCTGACACACCTAGTGCTGTGTGACCCTGAGAAAGTAAACCCAGCCTCTCTGGAAGGCTTGGTGCTGACAGCTGTAGAGGGATAGCATGATGCTGCTGTGTGTGGAAGGCTTGTTTCCCTCCCAATGCTCAGCCAGCACTGCCTATCTATCAGCTCATAGTGACCCTGTTCTATAGTAACCAGAAGAAGAAGCTGAGCAGAAACAGTTCTCAGGCCAGGTGAGTAACAACTTTTCACTGGATTCGGAGGAGACTGCTGCATTCCTGCAGGTGTCTCTTATTTTCAGGGAAGCAGAAGTAATATCTTGGGCCAGAGCTGAGAGGAAATGGATACCTCTGCTGAGATGTTCCCTTAGGGGAGCAGAGCAGAAGAAATGGATACTTCTGTAGTGATACTTAGTTTGTGTTTTAACCAAAGCTTGCCTGAAGATCAGAGTGCAGAGCTAAGCCCCTAGAGGTCAGGCAGTGGTGGCACTAACCTTTAATCCCAGAACTCAGGAGACAGTGGCAGATGGATTTCTGTGAGTTCAAGGCCACTCAGGGATACACAAAATTGAATCTGTCTAAACGAGAAACAGACCACACACAAAGGTGATCCCAGCACTTATGATCACACGCCTTTAATCCTAGCACAGGGAGGTGGAGACAGGAGCGATACAGCTGGGAGGAGAGAGGAATATAAGATGGGAAGAGACAGGATCTCAAGGCAGTCTGAGGAGACAGTCTGAGGACAAGATTGCCCCTTTGGTTTGAACATTGGTAGAGGTAAAACATCTCTTTAGTGACTGGCAGCAATGTTCTGATCCTTTAGCTTTCATCCCTTAATATATGACTCTGGATTTTATTTATTAAGAATAATTAGAATTTCTGCTATATACCTCAGCTGGGAAGCTCTCTTGGAAGGTTGGAGCAGAGCTCAGCTGTACCAGTGCACTCTAAGAGAGCTGTAGGATTTGCTACATCTGATGGGGAGACCATCCCTCACCATACCCCAGATTTAGGTATAGCCTGACTACCCGTCAAGTAGGATTCCTTTTTTCTCACAGCTGTAGGTGTCAAGGACACCTCCCTTCACTGCTATAGGTACAGCCTGACTCCCTGACAAGTCAGGATACTTTTCCCTCAGATCTGTAATACTTGCAGGTATAGCCTGACTTCCCAACAAGTCAGTGTACCTTTCCCTCTGGAGCTGTAACACTTGTAATGTGTCTACCCGCTGAATGTGCCAGAAGCCATAGGCAGGTGTTCATAGTCAGCCATCAGTCATGCCATGATGTCAGCAAGCCTCCATGAATAGCTAGGCCAAAACATCTGTGGTGTGTAACCCGATGGGAGTCTAGGGAAGTGTGGATGAAACATGTGGGAAGGAATCAGACTAGGCAAGGTAGGCACTGCCTAAGACATCTGTACCAGCAAGGAAAGGGGCATCATGAGGGAGATTCAAAGAGCTCACACACTCCAAGGCTGGAGAGATCAGGAGAGAGGACCTGGCTGTGGCTTGCTTTCCTTCTTCAGGCCGATGCCTGTGAAAAGTCAGCAGGCTCTGAGCTCTGCTGTTTGAAAAGCCCTTCCAGGTCCCTATTTTTCACCTCAGAGACATCTGATGTAGGAATAGGAGCATGGCCTTAGTTTCCTTCCAAGCCATCTCCATTGCAGCATGTGGAGAGGCTTAGTGCCAGGGTAGCTTCCACAACGTGCACTCATGAGTTCCAGGAAGGTATCCTTAGTGGCTTGGCCTGTCAGTGGTATGTGGTAGCGCAATGGTGTCTCTGACCAGACAACAAGTGCATTTTCCAAGCCCCCTGATATGGGTCATCACTCCCACAAGAACCGTCACCAGTCTCCATTTGTGCATACCATGGTTGGCCAGTCTGAAATCCTTGCTGGTTGGAAAAAATACATGATTCCTGTATGTGAGAGTTTGGAAGTGAAGCTAAATGGTGTGTATCTGTTAGAGAGCAAACACAGGCATTGGGATCCATCCCCAGAAATATTCCCCCATCTCTCTCTCTCTCTCTCTCTCTCTCTCAGACACACACACACACATACACACACACAGCGAATGAAGGTTTGTTAAGGACAGAGAAAGGGAGTAAAGAAGAAAGTGAGTCAAGACAAAACAAAACACACTGTCAGATTATCTTTCCAAAGCCCAAATCTCAGTGTGGGCGAGTTCCTTTCTCTCTAAACTCTGTGGACACATAATTGACATATGGGAAAGAATACTGCTCATAAGAACATGTCTTGCCAAATTGTCAAAACCCAACATTTTACATCAGTGACACCCAGAAGGAAAGACTGTCAACTGCCAGAGTTCCCTCCACCTCTCATTTCTCACTTGTGCCATGATATCCATGAGCTTGGTTCTCTTACAGGCCTTTAAAAGTCTTTTCTGGCTCCTACAAGGCTGTCAAGGATCCTAAAAAAAGAAAATAATGAGGCAGAGTACAATCCAGGTAGGCTGTAAGTCCCCTGGGCAGGACTCCAGGTCTGTGGCCAAGTGGCACTTACCTTCCATAGGGCTCTTTGGGGAAAAAAGGGCATAGACTCAAATCTGGCTACTTCCTGCAGGCATGGGGCAGTGTGGGGAAGGGGAGAGCCAGGTGTCCATGTTTAGCAAGAGGTGTGGCTGGAAAGGCATCCCATGAAGTGTCATCCCGGAGAAGGCAGGCATCTGTTCCTTGGGGGAGAGGAGAAGGCAGGTGTCTAGGGAAAAAAAAACTTGTTATTGCTAAAGATGAGTGTGCCAGGATGAGGAACAGGTAGGCCCTTCATTGTGGCATCCTGGAAAAATGGAGGGTGGAGGGTCTTGTCTGCTGGACAGACCAAGTGTCTTGAGTAGGTTCCCGCTTGAGCCTGGAGAGATGGTACCAGCATGGGTGTCCCAAGAGCTTGGCAGCTGAGGGTGTGGTGAGGATTACCATGTGAGGTCCTGTCCATCGAGGTTCAAGAGACCTAGGAGTTAACTGTTTGAGGGGTACTCTGTGCCCTGGGGAGAGCAGGGCAGGTTTAGGGGCATTAGGGTCCACTGGTGTGGTGGCAGGAAGACAACTGTCAGCGTGTGAATGGAGAAGGGACCTTAAAAGGGAGCCCTACCAGTGGAGGAGCTTGAACTGGAAGGTGATGGTTAAGGAGAAAGGGCCTGCCATAAAGCAGCCCAAAGGGGCTAAGGCCCATAGGGGAATGCCGGTTGGCCCTGAGGCAAGGGCCAAGATAACCTGAGTTCAATGGAAAGCTTGCTCAGTTGTTGTTTGATGAGTCCCATTGTCCAGGAGATGTTGAGCTCCACCACATCTGCTGTTTCCCTGGAGACTGGAAATGCTTTTATCCACCTTGTAAAAGTGTCCACAAGTATTAAGAGATAACGAAGTTTTTTCATGAGTAGGCATTTAAGTGAAATTAACCTGCCAATCTTTGCCCGGTTGGTGTCCCTGCAGCTGGTGTATGTGGAGAACTCCTTGTGGGTTGGCCTGGGCACACGTCTGGCAGGAGGAATGAAGCTGTAAAGTAGAATCTTGGAGATGGGCGGGGTTAAAAGGGACTCCAAGAAGTGGAACAAAGCTTTGGGGAAGTGGCTAAGGATATAATTGTCCTACAAGAATGTAGGGCAGTGGCAGAGTTTTAAGTGGGGAGGAACAGGTCCTGTCTACCCCCATAGCTGAAATTGGTGAGGGAAACTAAAGGCCCAAGTGAAAATAAAAATAATGGATTTACCCACCACTTGTAGCATGACCCTAGGCTAGGAGAGGGTTACGGGATATACCAAGTCTGGGCAGCGTCAATCCTCTGCCAGGCTGAGACATTTGAAGGCTGGCAGAGTTTCACTTGCCAATGGTGATGAGGCCAGACCTCCATGGCATGGCCTAGAGGACAAGCCCGCACAGGGGCATTGTGATTTCCAGTGTCTGGGTTGCTGGCAGATAGGGCACAACCTCAGAGCAGCTGTAGTGCAATATCGTGCCAATTGACCATTTAGACCACCTTTGATAGAGCCCTGTGGTTGGCTTCCCTTGTCCCCCTTTCTGTGACCTTAGGGCAGCTGCTAAGACCTGGGCCTGTAGATTGTTGTAGCTTTGTCTGTCGGGAAGACTCAGCTGATTCCTCTCGGGCATTAAAAACTTTAAAGGCCATATTCTCCAATTCCCATATAGAAGTTTGGGGACCATCCTCAACTTTTTTTAACTCTTTCCTAATATCTGGTACCGACTGAGGAAACAGAATGATTAGTAGAAAAGAAACCTAGCTGCTTTTCTACCTGAGGGAGATTTGGAAGAGAAAAGGGAGCATGGGAGGGGCTAGCCCAGTGTAAAGAGGGAGTTCAGCAGTGGAGCAGTGAGGTGGTAGGGGAAGGGAAAGGTGGAAGTTGAACCTCCAAATTGGGAAAGCAAGGGGAAAGAATGTAGCTCCATAGGAGGGGGTTGGGAAGTGTGGGCTTGAGGGAGTGGGGGAGGGGCCAGTGCCTCTGGTAGCATGGTGCTTTGAGAGACTGGCTACTAAGGGAAGGGATGTTGTAATATGAGCGGCGGGGCTGCGTCCCCAGCACCCAGCCGCCCACATGGCTAGCTTATGCCCCGAAATAATTACACAGAAACTGTATTCTTTTAATTACTGCCTGGCCCATTAGTTCCAGTCTCTTATTGGCTAGCTCCTACATATTGATCTAACCCATTTCTAATATTCTGTGTAGTACCACGAGCCGGCTTACCAGGAAAGATCTTAACCTGCGTCTGTCTGGAGTGGGAGAATCATGGCGACTCCCGACTCAGCTTCTTTCTCCCAGCATTCTGTTCTGTTTACTCCACCCACCTAAGGGCTGGCCTATAAATGGACCTAGGCAGTTTCTTTATTAATTAACCAATGAAAGCAACAGATTAGAAAGAAATCACTCCCCCATCATTTCCCCTTTTTCTGTTTAAACAAAAAAAGAAAGACTTTAACATAGTAAGATTACATATAACAAAACAGTTATCAAGCAAGAATTACAGTTACAATACTTATATCTATTTTATCTTATAACTAATGAAAACTATAACTATAACTAACCATTCTTCAACTCCATCAAAGACTCCAGAAGGATATAATATTACCTAAGCAAACAAGAGATCCAAAACTCTAGAAATGACAGAGACATCTCGCTGCCTGGATAGTCACCCAAAGTTTCTCTGTACCGTTGGGGCATCTGTCTTCAGCCTACAGGCCCATAGTATCCAGCAGACATTTTCATCAAGCAGGAAATTCCAAAGACAGTTTAGTCACTTTTTGCTGTGTCCTGCAGAATGTCTTGCAGACTCTTTCATGAGTCAGGAACTCCGAAAGACCATCTCACCTTTAGGCAAGTTCAGCAGTCCTCTTTCTGTGGGTTCTCTGTGTCCAGTTTATGCAACAGTCCAGGCAAGAGCAGTTTCTTGCCCAAATGGCTATCAAACTCCATAAGGAGCCTCTTCAATGCCCATCTTCCTCTTGAAGTAGATTGGTGCTGCCAGGAGCAGACGTATCTCATTGTCCTGAAAAGTCCTAAGTTATTAAAACATTTAAATGCCATATTCTGCAGTCTTTGAAAGATATGAAGAATGCCTATCTAACTGAAATATATCTCTATATATCTAGAAAATCTAACTAACATGACTACAAATTTGACTATTATTGATGATTATCCATTAGCAACCTATATTTCCTAATTATACATTACATTTTAAATGAACTAGACAATCACAATACAGTGATCAAGATCAGATATACATATACATATACTAAAATTGACCTTAAAATCCATACCAATGCAAATTATTCATATCTATATCATATCCCCCTTTAAATGTAAAAGAATATTCATAAACAATATTTGGGAACATGGGCGCAGTTTTTCTCTCCAAACTGCTTCCTGCTGAATGGGGGCGCTGTATTCAGATCTTTCATGGTGTAACCTGTGTGTCAGGGTCATCTCAGTTGGCAGTTGAGTGAAGCAATTTTCTGAAGGTGTTCACAGCAACCTTTCAGGAGGGTGTGGTCTATCATACCATATTGGGATAGAAGAAATCCATAGGGTCGCATCCTCTGTGAAAACAAAAGAAGACCCTCTCCAAAGCATCATATCCTTAGACCCATATTCTGAAATCATAATACCCTTATATCCATTTTGGTTTAGCTTGGCAGCCCATATAATGAAATGTCTCTCTGCAGTTAGCTCCTTTACAGTCAAAAATTTTAAAGAAAACACAATAATACAAAGAATCCAGACTCTCTGTGAATTTTCCATTTTTACATGGCTTATTTTTCTTTATTTCTTTTAATCTACAACTATCTGTACTCTGTCTCTTTAAAGACTTTACCCTTTTTTAAGACATTAACTTTATTATTTATATATATATTTTTTCTCTCTCAAGCCTACGTACACTCATCCAACACTGT
>NC_080100.1:2290000-2375000 GCF_950005125.1 Chionomys nivalis
GGTCAACCATTCAGTCATCAAACAGGCCATCACTGTGATTAGTGGTACCAAGGAATAAGCATGTTCAGATCCTGTTCAGAGATGTCACCTCTTCTCATTGGGCTTAGATGCTACTTTGTGGTATACACTGCACAAGGGTGTATGATTAGGAGAGAAGCAATGGGCAGAGAAACTCTCTGGGAAGAGAATGGCAGGGCTAGTGCTGAAGGTCAGAGCTGTCTGAAGAGCAAGGCTGGAGGCAGCAGTGCCCAGATGACAGAATTAGACAGAGACCTTAGAAATGGGTCACCTCAACAAGGGTAACAGGTGGCATTTGGGACTTCAGTGACCAAGAGTGGATAGTGGTCTGCCTCCTGTATCCGCAGTCCAGGCAGACTAGCAGTGATGTGAACAACAAACACAGAAATGAGCATGCATGCCTTGTGTGGAGCCCACTGCAGCTGACAAGAGAGTGACTAGGGTTGAGAGAGGTGCAGGAGAGGGTGGGGTTGATGGCACCTGGTCCTCAGTGCATGTAAGGGAGGGGTCATAGCCCGTGGAGAAGTGGAATGCCATGAAGGGTTCAGGAAGGGGTGACCAATGTGTGTGCAGAGGCAACCTCCTCTGTGTGATGGACCCACCATCACATCACAGGTTTAGGGATTCGCAGGACAAAACGGTCTACTTAGACCCATTTCTTGATCTCCTTGTTCGTCTCAAAATGCTGTGCAAAGAAAGATACCATGCCATCAATCAGTGTCATCTCCTGACCACATATGTACACCAATCAGGCCTCTGTGGATGCATGGGCATCCCTCTGGCTATGTACACACACACTGAGCATTTGCATGGGATGGAGAAGGACCACAGTCATCACTGACAAGACAGCAGCATCACTGGTTCACTCAAAAAGGCTGTGATCCTTTACCACTGATGAATACCAGAGTAGAAAACAGTTCTGCATCCGCATGACTGTTTTAGGGCAGCCCATGACCCTGATGAATCTCAGCCTACACCATGCAGGCAGTAGGACAGTTGAGCCGATATCAGATATGTGTTTTATCCTTAAAGCAGCGAGGAGTCTGGCTTCTGTCCTGCTGGCTACACACCAAGAGGAAGCTGCCTATAGGTCTACTGCATTCTCATCTCCATCATCAGAAAGGGTCATGCCTGCCCTAGAGCACTGCACTGCACTGGTCCACGCCCACCTAGCAGGGCAGAAGCAGAGGGCTGCAGACAGTCCAGGGGAGATCCATCTCTGCCCAGAGCACACATTTGCATGACAGTAGGTCAATAAAGCCATCTTCATATATCCAGAGACTGTGTCCTCATGGAGGAGCCAGGGACAGTTCTATCAGCGTAACTTTTTAAAATAATGACATAAGTATCTATCATTTCACTATATATGAATTTTTTAATATTTCCAATATAGACATCACCGAATATGGAATTTCAGAAGATATGGGCTCCACTTAGCCTTGGGGCCTTTTGATTCCACTAAAGTGTTTTTTATCAGGTTTCATCTGCCTTATTGGAAGATGGGGACAGGGCCTTATTGGAAGATGAGTGGAAATTTGTCAAGCATTTACCCATGCTATTTGTCTCAAGCACAATTCACTGAAGACTTAATTATGGCAGTGGGGTTTACATGTCAAGAGCCCTGGGATGCTATGTCCTGGAAAAGACAGTGTGGGCCAGTGCAGTTTCAAATACCTCTCCATGTGGGGAAATGGGAGGTTTAGAGAAAGCAAGAACGATGATCATTATACTCAGGAATCTGTGTGGAATACTTCCTTGGAATGGATGAAAACCACTGGTGTTTGCACTCTTGGCCCAGAGAGGCTGGAACCAAGGTTGATAATGAAGTTACCTCTGTGAGTAAGTATCACCAAGAAGAGAAGGAACTTTCCAGAAAATATTTGTGCTTATGGATATGATAAAGAGAGTGGAGATAATCACACTTGGGGTGAGTTTGGGGAGACTGGGCAGGAGAGTCAAACTCTGCAGGGGCCTCAGTGGGCATAAGGTGAGGTTTCTGCATCTGGTCCTTAAAGAGAGTGTCCCAAATCTGTCTAATCACAGCTCCATCCATCCAAAGACAGTCACCCAACATAGTATCCCGAACTTAGTGAGAACACTATGGGATAATTTTGCTAATCAGACTGCAATGTGAACATTTTAGATGACAATGTCATGCCACAGTATCATAGGTTGATATACCAGGACCTTTAATACATGAATCACAGACTAGAAACTTCTCTCATACCCCAAGCTAACTGGAAAATACTGGTTTTTCTTAACTACCTCCCCCAGGTAATGGATGGTCCTGACACAAACTCCTGATAAGAACTAATATTCTGGAAGGGGGCTTCAGCTTGAATGGAAAAGGGAGTTGGAGACCATGTCTAAGAGATGAAAAATTAATCAGGGAGCATTATTTTGGTGTTAAGAAATGTCCTTTCAAGATAGGTGAACTTGGGAGACAAGAACCAGAGCCTTCAAGGAGAAACAAGAACAGCTGGGAGGGATGGGCAGGCACTCCACAGCCCATGAAAGATGGGTAGAGGTGAAGTTCAGGGGAGCAGTGTCAGAAAAGGTTAGGTGAGGCAAGCCATAGGCAAGTACAGGAAAGGAGGGCACCAAGTGTCACAGTTGACTCCTCCTCTGATGTCCTCATAGTTTTCCCTGTGTTGGACTTGTAGATACATTTATGCACATGAGAATGCTTTAGGATTTGGTTTCATGAGACCCAGGGGAAGACAGATGTGTTGCAGGAGGTCTCTTGTTTTTCCAGTTGCCCGGCTAGCTCAGTCAGTAGAGCATAAGACTCTTAATCTCAGGGTCATGGGTTCATGCCCCATTTTGGGTGCCAATTTGTTGTAGGACAGATGGGTCCATCTGTCCTCAGACCTCTCTCTAATGATGCAAACTCGGTCACTGTGTGGCAAGTTGCTGAAATGGAATGTCCCCAGTGTTCAGAACCCAGAAGGCTAGTTCTTCTTGAAGCAAGGCTATTAGCCAGAAGCCTATAATCTCAGCTACAGGAACAAGTAAATGCCTGGACTCACTGGATAGCCAGTCTAGCAGACAGTGAGTTCCAGGATCAGTGAGAGCACCTGTCTCAAATATCAGGGTGGGGAGTGATTGAGGAAGACATTAGATTCCAAACTCTGGCCTCCACAGACACATTCATGTATATTCATAGACAGATGGACAGGCAGGCAGGTAGACAGACAGACACACACATGTCCAAGAGTGCTGCTGTTGGAACCTCCAGCCTTGTTACTGGCATCAGCATTCTGGAGCCAGAGAGCTTAACGGCCCCAAAAAAGGCTGAGCAAAGGAATTCTAGCTATTGATTTCTTTGCAGCATGAAGATGTGATCTATAATCCCCTCAGAGGGAAGACACAGCTGCATGCAGACCACATTTTCCACACAGGCACTGCCTGTGTGACTGAGGGACTGGGAGAACCTGGTGAACATCTGTCTATCAGAAGTTGAAACCATGGGAAATGTCAATAGTCTTTATGGATGTCGACAGACATTCAGTCACCACAATAGAGCCCAAATGCAGGTACTAGTCACAGTAAAGGAAATAGTGAGGACTCCTGCTGGATGGGAGCTAACACCAGTGCATGCCACTCCTCTGCTGCATTGCTCCCAGCATCCCAGCATTATGTACCTCTGAACAACCTGAAATCAGCTGCACTTTGGGGGAAATGTGCATCATCTGGTCCATCAGTCATTGGTCATTCTGTACAGTAGGCACTTCATGATCCCTTGAGAGAGGCTCTGGATGAATGAGGTGAGCTCCAGAGTAAAGAAACAAGGAGTTTGGAACCTCAGTTAGACTGAGTGGGCTCAGGGAATCACTACACAAGTAAATCATAATATTTACTCCTCTATAGCAAGTCAGAAACTAAAGTATCAACATAGTGACAGATACAGGATGAATTTTCCTGTATACAACTAGACAATTGTAAGTATTGAACACCATGAAGTGAAGACCCCAAGTCAGACGCCCTTTGCCTAAGCCACAGATTTGGCTAGGAGCATGCAGGATGAATTTTTCTCCAGCATGTATGCTGTAGAGTGAGGTGAAAATAGACCCAGGGCAGTGTGAGAGGCACTGGTGCTCCAGCAGGGGTGAGGAGGTCCCATTACATGCCAGTGTCCAACTGAGGCACAAGGAAGACCAAGGTGTGGAGGGCTCTGGGAAATGCACATGGCAATCTTTAAACAGATGCACTCGAGGAAAGAATAAAAGTATACCTTAAGGGTCACCAACAACTAGCTCTTTCTCTTCTGTGGATTGCTATAGGATTTCCCACTGTATTTTGTATGTTTTATTACCATTGGCTAACTAAGAAGCTGCTCTGTCCTATAGCAAGATATAATAAAGTCAGGCAGGAAATCTGAACAGAGATATATAGAGAGAGTCAGGCAGATGCCATGTAGCTGCCGAAGGAGAAGGATGCCCAGAACCTTACCAGCAAGTCACAACCTTGTAGCAATACACAGATTAATAGAGATGGGTTAATTTCAGATATAAAAGCTAGCTAGAAATATGCCTGAGCCATTGGCTAAACAGTGTTATAATTAATATAGTTTTTGTGTGATTACTCAGGTCTGGATGGCCAAAAAACAAATCACAGTCTCCATTTAAAGTGGATAATGTCTTTACCATTCAGCACTCTCCAGAGAAATAAAACAGAATCCAGAATTTTATAGCATTACATCAGCAATCAAAAATGTTTTGTCCTAGAGAGAATGAAAAACAGTTTAGAAGAAAGAGAGTTGCCAGAAACAGACGATGAGATGAGACAGACCAGATGTTGGATGTAAAGCAGAGATTATGAACATGCTTAGAGAAAATACGGCCTGACTAAGAGACCAGGGGTGTCCACAAGAAACCGCTACAGACTTAGACTGCATTTGCAAATGGAAAAAGGGCACTGCTCAGCACCACAGCACAGTGTGACACCAACATAAGACACTGTCCAATCTGAAGAACAGAAGTGAGGAAGAAGCGGGATGATTGTTAGAACCTCGGAGATTTCTCAGACAACATCAAGTAAAAATTGGCTCCCCACAGAAAAGCTATCAGAAGGGCTCACAAGTCCCCTCTCTCTGAAGGACAATATTTACTGAGGGTCACTCAGACTCAGAGTAGGAAACAAAAGGACACCAGAGCAGCCATGGTGCTGCTGTTTGGTTAAGCTGGTAACGTGTTTGTGGAGCTGCCCATACATTTATCTTTCCTAAGCCAGACCATGGAGAGAGTGTCCAGCTATAAATAGGAGGCAATCAAAGTCGCTGACCCCAATACCCTGACAGGTGATAAAATCAGATATCCAGACTTTCCAGCTATCCACCAAAATTAAAATACAGTCAGCTTTAGCTTTTTTCACATAGGACACATGCCTGCCTGTTGGGGCATTCTCAATTTGACTCTGTGTGGAGGGGTCATGCTTACGGGAGGGACAGAAATCCTGAACACTGCCCTGTGGGACTCAGAACCAGACTCTCAGTAGACTTCTAACGCGTGGTCTAGAACTGACCCACACGTGACATTTAAATACACCTTGAACTGCTTCCATTTCTCGGTGTTGGGCTGTATCTTTCATTGTCACATTCATGTTCCTCTACATTCCCTCATTCCACAGACTTACTGGTCACCTACGTTATGGTGACATCATCCAGTGCAGGGAGAAAGCCAATGGTTCGCTAGACAGGCAAAGGTTTGCCCCTGTGGTTCTAAGTGGCTCAGAAGCTGTCAAGGTGGATCAGGTTCTCTCCATTCATCCCAAACTCTTGAGGTTATCTTTCCTGTGTTTCCAGGTATGTTGAAGGTGTTGTAATGAAATTCTCCTGTACTATAGCCCGTGTTGGCTATACCAACTGAAGCAAATGTTGGGTGTCCCATCTGTCCACCAGCTCTCATGGCTTCTGTGAATTGAGGGCTTTATTTTGCAGATGTCTTCTTTGTCTCGAGTCCTCTATGCCACAGCAACAAGCTCAGTTAGCCACTCTAGGTATTGCCCCCAATCCAAGATGAGCAGGGCGTCATAGGTAAGCACTGAGTCTTCCTGTAATGGGGACCAGGACATATTTGAGCCTATTCTCTTGGCCCACAAAGGTCGTGGGTGGGACTTGGTGACCTGACACCTTCCCTGGACTAATTGGATTGACACACATCTCTAGGGTTTCACCTCCCCAAACCCTCTCCTTGAACCTATGGGTCTTCTCTTGGGACTCTACACTGAGATGTCCACCATGATTGTAGATACAGGATACACAGCGGTATCCACCGTCACAGTCTGAGTCCTACAAGGAACTCATTGTTAGCTGTCACACAGCATGCTTGTCCCCACTTTCTCCTTTCTTGCAACCTGGGGCCAGGTTCACATCCCTAGGGGTCTTTGCAATATGTCCCTTCTTGATTCTGAGAGCTTTCTGAACCCAGCCCAAACACAACAGTGGATCTGAGCATTCTGTTCTGATGCCTATCCAAAGAGTTCTCGCTGTGGCTGCATTGTTTGCCAGTGGGACTCCAGGCAGACAAGAAGCAGTATACTGGCAAACTCAGGTGCCTAGCCATAAAGAGTGGGTCCTTCTTTCCGTAGGTTTGTTTATTACATTTCACTCAGAACCACTAAAACTAGAAACATCCTACCGTCAGACCAAGCCCTTGATCTTCTGCCCAGAATCCTTTGCACACCTTTTGATAAGATGAGCTCAACCCTGTGAAGTTTGCCATGTGGCTACAAATAGATTCACATTTGCATCTTTGTCAAGCTCAGCCTAGCAGCAAGTTGCAAAGTGAATCACGGGAGGTGGAGATGTTTGCTTTAATTTAACAGGATTTGTGTGTATTTATTTCAACGATTGCAAGAGCTCTATAATTCAAAAAGGGCCTCTGGGTGTACATAGAATCCTTCAACCTCACAGGCCAACAGCAGGCAGACTAGAAGCTGCCCAGCCAATCAAATCAGCCTGCAAGTTATATGGATGTGGTGTGTGTGAGAGGAGTTGTGTGGAGATGGGTGTCGTGTGAGCCACGTACTCATGGGCTGTCCTGTGTGTGCTGCATCCACGGTGAACCACACAGTGGGGTTCAACCCTGACTGCTACAGCAAGTCTGTGCTGCACACGGTCTGTCCTGTGATAGATGCCATGCATTGTGCTGCACGGATGGCCCAGGGTTGTGACACAGCGAATCAGGTCACAAACGGGGTTGGGGATCCTGGATCCTAGCCCCACCTTGCCTTTAGCTGGCTCATTGCTCTGGTACAATCATTGCACAACTCCGTCTAGTATAAAACAAGAAGGACTGAAACATTCTGGGTCCTCCTATAACCAGCACCCCATGATCCCAAGCACAGTTCTCATCTTCAGAAGAGGACAGATGTGTGACCCAGGATGTACTGTCCAGGAGGATGATAACCCCAGGTCATGGCACCATGGAGCACAGACACAGGGAGGGCCTGACACCCCTACCCTTGTCTCTGCCACACGGCGTTTTTCTGTGGTTTCTGCTGCTTAAGTCTCAGTCCTTTTTTCACCAAGGTCTTTGCGGGAGTGGGCAGAGGACAGGAAGGAACAAGAACTCAACTCAAGCCTTCATCACATGTTTGCAGGGCAAGGGTCCTGCTCCTCCCTGACCTGCAGGGGCTCCACAGTAGCTCTCCTCATGGCATTAGTGACACTACAGTCACCCAGAGCCCAGGAGGATGAGAGCAGTCTGTCATCACTGCCTGCTCCAGAGCGGTGGGGGCAAACCAGCCCTGCAGCGTTCACAGCCCCTCCTTTTGTTTGTCTCATTGAGCCATAAACTATGTCAAACTTCTCAGTTTCCAAGTGGAATGCAGTGGCACTAGGCACTCGGCCGAACACCTCTCCATGACCAGCTTGGCACAGGTCTGGAGAGATGGGGACCAGTCATTGCTGGGACAGTGCCTTAATTGCACGATGGCATTCACACCAACAACACAACATTTTAACCTTGAAGGAAAGGACAGAGAAAATACAGGTGATATATGGTGTCAGTCACTCACGTTCAAATCGTATTTTCCTGCATTTGCTTCAGGACTTTGAAAGAAATAAAATTCTTAAATGTTCTGTGGGAGTCGTTCTGTCTTCTTCCCTGTTTCCCTCCCTCCCTCCCTCCCTCCCTCCCTCCCTCCCTCCCTCCCTCCCTCCCTCCCTCCCTCCCTCCCTCCCTCCCTCCCTGTTTTATTCCTGATAACAATCTCCTACACATTCTACATTTGTGTCACTGTGTGGTACTGATGGGCCTCGTATGGTATAGTGTTACACATATGACAAAGTCACACACACACAACACACACACACACAAACACACATTCTCCTGAATGTATTTGCTTATAGCTCTAGATTCTTTAGGTTGTGCTTTATGTGTTGATTTTAACATCCTTTTCTTCTCTTTCTCCTTCCCTTCTCTTTTCCCCCTTTCCCTTTCCTCTCATCCCCTCTCCTCTCTTCCCTCTCCTTCCCTCCCCTCTTCTCTTTTCTCCTCCCCTCTTCTTTCCTCTCCTTTGTACTCCTCGCCTCCCCCCTTCCCCTTTTCTTTCTTCTCTCTCCTCCCCTCCCCTCTCTTCCTCCCTTTATTTCTCTTATGGATGGATAGGCCATGCATAAGTTACTAGTAAAGTTACTATAGGTAGGTGCTAGCATCTTAGTCTTGTTCCCTTATCTTAGCATTACATTTCCTAGTTACACAGCACCCGATCTAAGTGATCCCTCTGCTCTGAAGTGCACAGTCAGCCCCATGACACTGTGGTGAGCTCCAAGCATCCACCATAGTCAAGGTGCAAGCATGGTCATCTCTCCAGCCACCCTAAAACTACCCTGAACCCTCCATTCCATGCCAATATAGGTACATTTGGACTACAAGGCACCTTTTCCAGCTCTATAGTTTTGTTTGTTCAAGGATGTTCCATTTATTCCAATGGGGTCATATGTTACCTATCTAGATCTGTGTCTTCAAGGTTTTTTTGTTCTAAACTATACATGGCTATTGAATGTCACCAATTACTTTTCTTTTCCATCTTTCTGTGATTGTATGTCTTTGCATGTGTGTGCATGGTGTGCGAGTGAGGTGCATGAGTGTCATAGTGTGCATGTGGAGGTCAGAGGTTAGTCTCTGGTTCTTATCTCCTACCTTGTTTGAGATATGGTCGGTCTCTCATTGTTTCTTCCTGCACACACCAAGGTAGCTGCACTATGAGCTTCAGGGCACCCTCCTATCTCTTATCCATGCCTCCATCTTGCCTTTGGAATGTTGGAATTGCAGATGAATGCTTCCATGCTCAACCTGATGTGGGTGCTTTGCCGCTGATTTATCTCCCCAGCTCTACCAATTATTTCCCCACATTAATCAATATAGCATTTCCTTTAGTCTGTTGTCATGGTTCTCTATGGTGACTTACTTCTGAATAGTTAAGCATCTTTGTTTGCCCAGAATGAGCCCACTTGTTACGGGTATGCGATTATTGTATATGTTGCTGGCTTCCATAACAAATTCTTTGCAGTTTTTGTCTTGAAGTTAACAAGATATGTTGGTATACAGTGTGCACACATCGCCATGTGCATGTATGTGTGTGTGTGTGTGTGTGTGTGTGTATGATATCTCTCTTTAACTTCCCTTTATACCGTGGTAATACTGGCATCAAAGAGTACTGAATCCCCAATGCTCCTCATTGTCTCCAGATGTGACAGGGTCTCCCCTCTGAACACACCATCTTGCACACCCCTGTCTCCCTGCTCAGAGCCGTTCAGCACATTTGCCTACTGATTTCTCATTGTCTGCAGTGTCATTGGTTATGGCGGATTCTGGAGCATCCAGGGAGTAAAGAGAGGCGAAACTCAGAGAGACAGGTGCCTTGTCGATGAAACTTACTCTCTCCTAGCTCTGGAGACTGAAGTCCAGGGTCCAAGCACAGTCCGGCTCCTTCCAAGGCTAATCCTCCTCTGATTCTGCACTGACTGGCAATTGCTGGCATCCCCTCCCTTCTGATTCCCACTGTGTCTTCACCTCATTTGTCTACCATTTTTGTCTCTTTCCTTTCTTCTTTGCTGCACTTTTTATGAAGACACGGGTCATATAGGATGGGGGGGTGGTCTTCCTACTCATGTGTATCATTTGAATTATCGTAGCTGCATGGAAGCCCGTAGACTAGATTTCAGTTTATGCGTGTGGGGCACAGTTCAGCCTGCAACACACTAGATTGAACACCCGTCCACCCAGACTCTTCATGCTCCACAACCATTTCTAGAGCCTCCCGTACCAGAGAGCCACTTCATCCTGCTTCTGGGTTCTAATGTTGAAGCAAACTTCTGTCTAAGTCCCTCACTCCTCATAAGCGGTCATTCCACAGATATGTGAAACACTGCCTCAAACAAACACAAGGTAGATGCTCACACTGGCTCTGTGGTGTGGACATTGGCAGGTTTGAGCTGTTTGTTCACCCAGGGAACTACACGGAGCTCTTTGCTTGTAGGTTAGGAGCTCGGATGAAGCCAAGAGGAAGGGTCACAAATGGAATAGTCTAGGTCCAGGGACAAGTGGGGTCAGGAAGTCAGAGCTTTTCATCTGTGAAGTCCTGAGTGTTATACACGGTCCCAGGACTTCCCTGTTCTGTTACTTAAAAGACACAGAATAAATGTAGCTCCCAAACTATCAAAGTTCTGTTCCTCCAAGGCTTATTGGCACTGCAAGATCAGCACGCAGCATGACCACTGGCCATGATTTATGTGAACTCTGCGTTAGACTCACAAAATAAAGACAAGGCTTGGTAGACGGCACAATGGGCTTTGCGCGGGAATTAAATAAATCACAAAGCCTTTGTGAAGGATTCTCCTGCCTTCTTTTTCCCTTCTGGCTCCTGGCTTCTGATAATGCACTCTCTAGAATAGAGAGGGAATAAATTGCCCGTGTCCCTCATATCCCTGCAGAGCAGTCTGCTAAAATTTACCACATTTCTTAAATGGCTTTAAAGCCATCTGTGGTGAGTTGAAAGGCAGCTCCAGAAAGATGTGTCTGTCTGGGTCTGGACACGTGGAACTGGTGGCTGTGACCTCATTTAGAAAAGTGATCTCAGGAGAGATGACTAAGTTAAAATCTTGAGTGACGTTATCTTGGGCTTGTGTCTTAATCAGGGTTTTTATTGCTGTGAAGAGACACCATCACCACAACGACTCTTATAAAGGGAAACATTTAATTGTGATGGCTCACTTACAGTGCAGAAGGTCAGTCCATTATCATCATGGTGGAAAGCAAGGCAGCATGCATGCAGATGTGGTGCTGGAGCCAAGAGTCCTTACATCTTGATCCAAAGGCAACAGGAAGTGAACTGAGACCCTGGGTGGTATCTCGAGCACCCCACCCACAGTGACATGCTCCCTCCAACAAAGCCCCTCCTCATAATCATGCCACTCTGTTGTGGATTATGTTACTCTTGGCTTTTTGAGAGTGCCTGCCACCCAGCTCCCAAATAAACCACACACAGAGACTTATTCTTAGTTACAAATGCCCAGCCTTAGCTTGGCTTCTTTCTTGCCAGCTTTTCTTAAATTATCCCAACTACCTTTTGCCTCTGGGCTTTTATCTTTCTCTATTTCTGTATACTTTTATTTACTTCTTTCTCCATGGTTTGCTGTGTGGCTGGGTGACTGGCTCTGATGTCCTCCTCTCCTTGTTCTCTTGCTTTCTTTCTCTGTTCTCCTTCTATTTATCCTTTCTGCCTGCCAGCCCTGCCTACCCTTGCTCTTGCCTCGCTATTGGCCGTTCATCTCTTTATTAAGATCATCAGGTGTTTTAGACAGGCTCAGCAACACAGCTTCACAGAGTTAAACAAATGCAGCATAAACAAAAGTCACAGACCTGAAAATAACATTCCCCAACACCACTCCCTTCGGGGGTCATTTTCCCTCAAACCACAACAACTTATGTATGTGAGATCTAAATCCAATGCCATAAAAAGCAGAGGAGGAGACCCACAGGGCAGAAGGCCATAAAAGAACGTAGCAGAGATGGAGGGATGTGGCCATATTCAAAGGACCACCTGAGCTACTGGGGGTCAGCCAGGCAGGAATAAATAATCCTTCCCGGGAAACTGTAGATGAAGGGAGGCCTGTGAACACCTGACCGGCAGAAAATTGACCTCCAAAACCAAAGCAGAAGCCTTCTCTTTATCTACACCACCAAACTGTAGCCCTGGAGGTTATGAACACGTTTAGCAACACACTAACATAAACCAAGAAGGTACTAAGGAAAATTGTAAACGGGGTAAGATGATCAGCCCTGTTTACTGCTTAGAAACTCTATACCAGGTGGAAGCTTCTGGAAGCCCTTGCCATGCCCACCTGCTACTGAGAAAGCTTTCTGGGTATCACTTCAGGTTCGTGCTCAGGAGGCAGGAGTGTGAGTACCCATGCCTCCTGTAAGCACAGCCTCGTGTGTCAGGCATTATCTGTGCAAAGGCAGACATGGTGTGGCTCATAGTGAGCACACACCTCACACCTACCCTTCCAGTACCACACAGTGACTGGGGACAAGGACCCTATGTTGTTTGACTTTAAAGGGATTGACCAGATGCTCTCTGGACCCGATCCTATTGTCCACAGGCTGAAGTTGAAGCAGAGGGGTGTAGCACAAATTCTAATTGGTACTAATAATAATAATAACAACCAGAGTCAGCTTTCAAAGGATGAAGGATCAGAGAAGCGGAGTGGCAAGACTCTCGAGAGTTTGTACCTCTACCAATGCTCAGACCAAGAAGGTGATCCTATCCTCAGACTGCATCCTCAGACTGACTGCTTCAGACTGATTTCCTCCTCCTACCTTACATTCCTTTTCCTGCCTAGCCACATCTCCCCTGTCTCTACCTCACTAGTGATGGGGTTAAAGCATGTGATCCCAAGTGTTTGGATGACCTTAGTGTGAGCTATGTTTCTCTTTTAGACAAATGCAATCTCGTGTAGCCCAGGGTGACCTTGAACTCACAGAGATCTGTCTGCCTCCATCTGCTGAGTGCTGGGGTTAAAGGTGTGTGCCTCCACCACCTGGCTTCTATAGCTGACTAGTGTCTGTTCTTCAGACAAGCTTTATTTGTTATAGCATAAACAAAATATCACCCCAGAGGGGTGACAGGACAGGAAGGCTGGGACTCACTGGTATGTCACACATCCGGAAAAAGAATAAGGCCGTGGATTATCAAGGACAGTAAGTTCCTACACTTGTGTTCGCCACACATCTGAGGACAATTATAATTAAGTTACTTGCAGGAAGACTCTACTGCAGCAACTGTCCCAAGCTACCCAGCAGCCAGTGTTGAAGCTAGTGCTCAATCACAGACCCTGGCTTGGGGACATGTCATGGCCTACAAACCTTAGGGTTAGTAGACGCACAGGCTGACTTATACCCAGTGGTCAGTCCCCAAAACAAGCAAATACAAGGGTGAGAAGGGCATAAGAGTAACAAGGTAGAAGCGTGTGGACAAGCCAGCCCACAGGCATGTGTCGGGAACATACGGTGGGGAAAAAGAAGGGGTGACTCCGCTCTCAGATGCCCCACTTTTCAGCGAGTCTTCCTTCACTGGATGCAGCAGACCTGGGTTTCAGTAGCGGAGTCTGTGATCGTCATTGCTATTTTAGGCTCTTGGCTTCAGTCCTTAGTGGAAAGGTAGTAACCTCGTCAAGGTCACAGTGGTCACACCGGGAACAGCACCAGAAGCCATCCTATCTGGGAGGAGAGCTGGGAGCTGTTTCCTTCCCTGTAGGAGCTCCAGACTGCTACTTCCCTGTTTGACTTTGAGAGGCAAGGTCAACAGATCAAGTTTCCCAGTGATGGATACAGGGATCTGTTTTCCCACCGCGGGATCTCGAGCCCTCAGCAATTTGAGGTACGGCCTGCTAAGCACTTGTTGTACTAAGTGGCAAAGACGGCAGAGCTGAACATCATGTAAAGCACCGGGGGTGCAGTCGGATGCCCTCCCACTCCATCTCCCAGATCGCTTGTAACGTGACCCTGTGGGTCTTGTGTGATGTGGGTAGAATTCCTCCAGCGCAGAGGCAGGGACAGGGGAGGACCACAGGACACTATAATTGGAGAACATCTGAGGAGGTAAGCACCCATTTGTAGGGTGCTTCTGCTTGGCTGTGGGGAAGAAATGCTTCACAAATGCAAATAAAAAAGACATGCAAAAAAAATACATCATCTGTTCAAACTAGAAACAGGCATGGGGTAGGAGGGAGAGAAACGAGGCTTCAAAGCTCTTGGATTGTGTCTCTCTGATGGACAGCTGCCGCCCACTCCTGAAATGCTCAGTACTAGGGTCCCACAAATGACTGATAACCCTTGGAGCTAGAAAGGACACTTGGGTTCAGGCAGACGGATGCTTACTTTGAAGGTGCTTCTACTATGGTTGGACTACCCATCAGTACAGAATTGATGAGGAATGACATTCAGAAACTGAGAGGGGGCTTATCCCAAGGATAATTGGGATAAATTGGATATGATTGATTCTATAACTAATAGGGTACCCAGGAGCTCTCTGAAGGGACATATGAAGGAAGCATCTAGGAAACCACACTGAAATCATTTCCAGCCTACCTCGCTGGCTTTTTGCATTCTAAGGATGCCTGCCCTATCACTGGGAGGAAAGTCCCTGATTAATAATCTTCACACTCCTTCCCACTTAGTCCAAACTGAGAGACACTGCTAGGAAACTAAACAAGCACCCGTCCCCCAAAACAGGCCTTCTCAGTCTCCCCACTGTGCTGAAGAAGGCACGGGGCTGGCACTGCTCTTCTGACAAACACGGAGCAGACCACAGTGCCCAGCTTTAGGAAGAGCAGTGCCGAGGGCCAACCTGGAAAGCCTGTTTCATCTCTAGCCTTTCCTATCCTGCTCTTCCTCCTCTGGCCTCCAGGCACCCACACTCCTTCCTTTTGCTACTTCTCCACACCTCTGAAGGACTCGTGCAGCCATGGAGTCCTTACCAAAGCATGGCCTCTCTGTATAAGAGCATTGAAGCCAATGTGTATAAATTAATCCTTCTGATGATCAGAAAGATGACGTTTTGCTTATTGTAGGAGCTAGTTGTCCCCTCTCTGTTCTATTTCCTCACTGCTGCCTTGCTGAACTGGTCCTGGCTGGGATGAGGGCGTGGCATCTGTGGTTCCACAGACTGCTGGAGCAGACAAGGCTGAGAGGAGATGTCACAGGCTCTCTGGAGTTTTTCAAGCATGATCGTCATCAGAATGCCTTGAACTGATGTCATCAGACCCACTGTCCTGTTCCGATGATGTGGGAATCCCATTTCGCTAATCACCAGTGGAATTATGAGCAGTTTTCTTAGCAGATGCCATTTATACTCCTGAAAATCCTTTCATTCCATTCTGCATATATATTTCAAGAAGTATGTGTGCATTTAGTTACCATTTACTCAGTACACATCCCAAATAAGATGACTAGATTGCAAGATCATTGTCTGTTTCTTTGTTTTAACATATGAACAGTGGGTAGTGCATCAATAAGCTTCCTCTCCGAGCCTGTTCCAGACCCTAACTCAAAGACGTATGCACAGGATCTCAGCTCTCCTCCAGGACCTCTCAGCTCAGGCCTGGGGATCAACACACAGTGGTCTGTGTTCTCCATGAGAACCTTAGGAACTAATTCTGCATCCACTTAAGAACGGAGCTGTGGCGCTGAGAGGTGGCTCATGGATTAGAGCAGGCACTGCTCTGGAGTTCAGTCCTCGGAGCCACAAGAGATGGGCCTATAATCCTAGCTCCAGGGAATCTGATCTCATCTTCTGGCCTCTGCAGGCACCTGCACTTATGTGTGAACATACTCAGAGATAAATAAATAAAAGATAATAATGTTTTTACTTTAAAAGGAAAGGAAAAAATAGGAGCCGTGGCGTGTTGTAACAAGGGAGCAGGGAGCGGTATTTAAACATGTGAGCCAGGGTTCCCGGTGCACACACAGGAGCCAGGAGGAGGGGGATAAGACTACGTGGCACATTTCAGTAACCGCTGCACCCCATGCTGGGTGGCCAGGGCTGACACACTGGGTATCAGTGCACCTCATTAGGGCAGCAGAATTGCAGAAACTGATGGTCCTGTGTGCACACAGTGTATGGGGTTGAGTGTAGGCCCACTGGTTAAACTTGTGAGCCCTCCTCTATCTCTCTTCCCTTTTGAGGTAGGGTCTTTCACTGAACATGGAGCTCGACACTGCAGCCAGCCTAACTAGCCAACATGAGCCAGGGATTGCGAGTCTCTGCCTCCCTGAGATTGGGCCGATAGGAACTCACTGGCACACTCAGTCTGTCCTTGTGTGCTGCGGATCTGAACTCAGGTCCTTGTGCAGCAAGCACCTTACTGACTGATCTGTCTCCCCAGCCTGATGACTTTTGTTTTAGGAAACAATTTCACCATCACATGTTATGCCATGTGCCTATGATGCCAACGGTGTGGTGAGGATAATGGCAGGAGGGTTGTAAGTTCCTTGATGTCCTGGAGCTCAGAGTGGGACTCCTCTGCATGACTATGATGACGATGACGCTGGAATGAATATTTCTGATAGCTTTGTGTTATTATCACAACTAATGAAAGCAGGCACAGTGCTTTCACTGATCCAGATTTATAAATTACTTCCTTCTCAAAACACACAGCAAGTTCTTATGCACAGCAGCTCCCAGTTTTCAGTGTGATTATCTTCAGTGTGAACAGCCAGCGTCCTCTGCAGCACGTTCTACCGACCTCACCAACAGAAGACAGCCATCGGTGGCAGGAGCCTCCACCCTGCCAGGGGCTTGGAAGTAGATGTCGCACCCCGTACGCCTGATAAACAGAAGCAGAGCAAGTACAGCGACCTGGGAACAGTGTCTGCTGACTTTGGTTCCCCGGTGTGATGAATCATGGAGCCACTGATCCTTTTTAGCTAATTGCTATCAGCTTGTGAGATTTTTCCCTCCCGTGTTCAATATCAATTTTCATGGCCATAGGAGATAGCACCTCTCCCCTGAGCCCGTTGGCGACTGGCTGATAAAACTGCGGCAGCACTTAGCAGTTTAAAGGGGTGTCATCTAATATGCAGAGGGGAGCACAGGGGGCACGGGGCAGAGGAGGATGAGTCTGCTAATGCATCCGACTGTGACCTTTTCTCAAAGTCATTCTTCGGTGTTGACAGGCTCTGTAGGTTCTGCAGCGTGAAAACTCGGCCTGTCAGAGAGCTGCCAGGTCTTCCTAGAGATGAGAGCTGGGCTTGGATGTCTGTCTCTGCGTCGCATCTTCAGTGCCTGGTGGGTGACGACTGTGCAGAAGACAAGTGTGGGATAGGCCATGCGAGGTGTGCTCCATCAGCTAAACGGAAGACCCACAGACCCACCTTTCCTCCAGCATAGACTTCAGACCCATAATGCAACCAGCCTCCTTTTCTTTTAGCAATAAGGCACATAGTCCCACTTTCTCCTTGAGATTTTGTGTAGGTCTCAGTTGTCAGAATCATCCTGCTTATGAGAGATCCTTTACCTCCATTAGAAGGCAATCAAATACACACACACACACACACACACACACACACAAACACCACACATGGATCCTGGAAGCTATAAACTGGCAACACCCAGGACTCTTCAGGGAATGGGCTAATGTACTGTGCTATAAGGAAGATCTGAATCTGATGTGGAGATCCCAGAATTTAGGTGTAAAAATTTGGGATGGTGAAAACAAATTGGTGGGTGCTTTCTTTTAAGAAAGTTGGCTCCTGAGTGAGGGTCAAAGAAACCTATGGCTCTTAACCTCTGCTGGGTGAGAGCTTCCTGGCCCTTCCGTGATGCCCTTTCTCAGATCTACCACGCCAGCGTCACTCAGCAGGCCCTACACTTGGGATGCCTGATTCTATTTCCTCCCATGTACATGAGTACTGGCTTGCTGATGAGTAGAGCCTCATCCTGGTGTGATCTATTTCCCTCGAAGAAGGGAAACTTCTTGGGACCTATGAGTGATAGAGAAAGGTCTCACTATGAAGAGGAGAATCTGGAGTTGTTAGTGAAGAAGCAATGTGTCTCCTGTGTGTCTGAAAAGACAGAATGGAGGTGACTTTCCTGCTTGTGTATCCACAACAGGCCATAGCCACAGACCCAGGACTGCCTCAGCAGAGCCCACATTCCCTGCAGCCTGTGCATGCAGCTCTCAATGTTTCTCCTCCAAGGCTACACATTTTCCCTGCCATTCCCAGAAGCTGGACAGTCCCCAGGGGGCCACAGAGTTGATGCATATCTTTCCCTGGAAGGACCGAAGTAGATCCACAGCACACAGTCAATCATTCTGAGCCCCAGACTATGTTTTTCACATTGGCAGAACCCCAGGCTGGGATGGCAGTCTTACAAATCTCTGAGATGGACTTGGTGGTAACAGGGTGTGGCCATGGTGAGCCACAAAGAATGTACAGCCATGTATAATAATAAACAATCATAAAATGACTGCTTTTTTCATTTGCTTAGATTCTGGGGGGCAGTGAATGTGAGATGGGTTTAATATTCTGGGTTCATAGACTGGGGTGGTGAGCTGTCCTAGTGAGCATGGTCTCCAGGTGTTGCATCCAAACCCTCTCTTCTGCGGCTCATTATGACTCTCTGGTTTATTCCATTGCCTCTGTCACATTCTCCTTTAAAGTGTGTGTGTGTGTGTGTGTGATGTCATAGCTGGAGTGTGAAGGTCAGAGGTCAGCATTCAGGAATCAGCTCTCTTATGTGGGTTCTGGATCTAGAATCAGTTGGTCAGGATTGAGAACAAATGCCTTAAGCTGTTGCGTCACCTCATCAGCCCACAGTAGAGCATGCTATCTACCTGTCTTCACTTAGGGATCATGATACACCTTTGTCTATTTGAAAGTCAACACTGTGTCATCCCTCTAGAGGCATGAGCTTTCATTGTTGTTGAGGTTTGCTTGGGGTTTTGTTTGTTTGTTTTGGAGACTAGGATTCGCTATGTAGCCCTAGTTAGACTTGAACTCCCTCTGTAGTTCAAAATGGTTTCAAACTCACAGAGATCCCCATGCCTCTGCCTTGCCAGTGCCAGGATGAAAGGTGTGCCGAGGCCTGAGGTAGTGCTTTTAAACGCAATGTGATGGACTACTACAGGGACAGATCTGCCATCCAGGTGCTCACCTCACGAGCATGAGGATCTGAGTTTAACCCTTAGAGCCCACCTAGGCTGGGTATGATGGTGTATGCTTGTGAGCCCAGTCCTGGGGAGGTGGGTATCAGAGGACAACTGGACTCTCTCTCCAGCAAGTCTAGTCCCATTGGCAGTCTCAGGTCAATGAGAGATTATGTCTCAAAGAGACAGAAGGTATTCCTGGAGATGAAACCCAGGTTGTCCTCTGGGTATCTATACTTTATGTCTTGATATTCCTCTAAGATCCTCTATAGGATATGGTCTTCCCAGAATATAGAGCAAGTTCTCTGTAGCACTCAGGACTGACATAGGTCTGAGCCCTTCCCAACTGCCTTTAGCTCAGACTATGATCATTCATATCCTGTCTGTAGACTGACTGTGGGGTAGTAGAAAGGACGACTTTCAGATTTAAACTGGCTGAGCAAAAGGTCTTCCTGCCCTATTCCCTTTCTAAGAGGACAGTGATCTGCTTGGTAGTTTTTGTTTGTTTGTTTCTTTCTTTCTTTCTTTTCGGAGACAGGATTTCTCTGTCTGACAGCCCTAGCTGTAAAATTTACCCGATGAAATTCTGTCCCCTCATAATCTTAAAACAAACAAACAAACAAAAAAACCTAAACAAAGCGCACCTTAAATTATTTCCATCTAGATTGGGTTTTCCTTATTTTTTATAATTTGAGCAAAAAGAGCCATATATCCGTAGCCGTGAGGAGCTTGCGTAATGCTGGAGCTCTCGGGCCTGGGGTCCTGGAGGACTTGGCGCACAGGGCTGACGCAGCTGTACAGGACACCTGAGCTCGTTTCTCTGTGCTGTTGGGAGCTTCAAGTCCGGCATTCTCCAGCGTGGCTCTGAGGCAGAGCCCTGCAAGGCCCGGTGTTCCATAGTGGCTGCCAATCTCAGGCCACCCTGCCAGGGAGGCGTGATTCTCATTTATTAATTTTGTTAATGGCATTGTCCCCTCCCCCACATCCTTGGGGATGCCTCCGGGCCCTGGACCTTTGTCTTTGAACATCCTGGAGTTGAGCATCAAGGAAGGTGTCCCGTGCCAGGAGGGTCCCCTGGCACTGTGCTCCGGCACTAGCCTCTGCAATTACCAGCCACCTTGCTGGCAGACGGTAATTGAAAAGTGCGAACCACATGGGTGCAAGTCAATAATGGCGACAGAGCACAAATGACACTCTGAGCTTTCGTTGGTCGCCCCAGCGCTGTGTTGGCTTTTCACCTTTTATCCTTCCCAGCATCACGGCTTAATCCACTCTAATGAGGTGAGCGCCACTGCCAAGACCCAGCGGCTGCACAGCTCCCTTCTGGCACCACTTGGGGGTTGCAAGAAGCTGGATGGAAGGAGAGAGACCAATGGCCCTTTGACGGTGTTTCCCTGGAGCCCCTGGCTGTGTTTCCCCTGGCCACGCCCTGCCTCAGGCCTGTGGAGTAACCTGCTCTGAGCTTCTGGGTAGCAACTCAAGGTTGCCTTCTGCGCATTCAACTTAGTGGCACACGCTTGAAGGACACGGCTGGTGCCCACATGTCACTGTTTACAAACAGCAGGTGACTGCCAGCAGCAGCAAGAGTGTGAATCCCTCTTGCTCGCGTCTCCTTACCCATCTGTCCATGCATCTTAAGCGCGAGGACCCAAGAACTGTGCGGCCACGGCGGGAGCCACGGAGGAGAGATGCGATGACGCTGCTTACAAAAACACATATGGGGGGCGGACGACGACTGACTTTAGCATGGTATGGAAGCATGCTCTTGAAAAGGAAAGGCACGGGTGCTGGTTTAATTGGTCCTTCCCATGTGTTCTCCATCGTGACTCTCTGTGGCAAGGTGGCTGTCCCTGAGATCAGATGTCTCCTCACCCCTCCTGCACCTGCCCCTCCATCATTACGGCTCTATGGCAGTCTGTGTTAATAGCACGTCTCTTGCTGGCTCCACTCGGCTTCTCTGTTGCGTCTCCAGAAACGCCAGGCCACTGCCCTTACTCGGGAGGGCAAGCAGACCCTCTGTGGCACCCTACCCCTCAAATGGCTGAACTTCTCCAGAGTGGAGCTGCCGTGCCAGCCCTCGGTGAGAAGCCCTCACATTTTCACAGTTCATACAGAATTTCAGTTTAATGGCTTTTTTATTGGTTGAAAGAGGGGAGAGAGAAGAAAAGGCAATCAGGGTGTATTGAAAGCTTACAGGATTAACTGTGTGGTCTTAGTAAATGTACACAACACAGGCAAGGAGGGAAAAAATTTGGCTGTCACACAGCTCCAAACCCCCTCCCTTTTCTCTAGGCTTAATCTGATTTTTGCCAGCTTCCTTTGATCTGCCAGGGCCAGGCAAGGCAGGTCCGCACAAACAGAAGGACTAAATGCGGAGATTAGCCTCATCCTTCTGCCTGGCTCCTAAGGCCTGATTAAGTCTGGTCTCTCTCAATTGTCTCTGAGCTGACTGCCAGAGTGGCCGGGCTCAGAAGGAGGCAGGATGAAGGCTGATTCTGTAATGGACACTATTTTATCCCCAGTGCTCTGAGAAGATTAGGCCTGGGGGTGTCACATTAGCCATGATCTCAGGAACTCTGCTCATCTCTTGCCGGTTTCAAACACCTCTCCTCGGCCTTAGAACAAACAGGGAGCTTGGGCCCCCAGGCCCCATGTCGGGCATGAATAATTACCCCTGCCAAGTGTTTGAAGATCACAAAGTGCTGTGTAAATTACTCAGTTTGGGCTTTAGTTGGGGTGATTTGCGGTGACTTACCGAATCTTTTCACAGTTCAGAATTAAACTTTCCTCCTCACAGACCTCAGCCAGCACAGAGCGAAGGTTGAGTCATAACTGACAGCCTTCCCCTCAGATCAACTTCTGCAGAGGCCCTGCAGGAGTCAAGTGGTTCAGGAGGTGGAGCAACCCTGCCTGCCCCTCAGAGGGATCTCAGCCACCTGTGCCTGATCAGCATTAGATACAGCGGCAACCCAAGCCTGTAGACCAGGATCGGCCTGCTGCACTCCGATCATTCAGGACGGTTGTGGCATGATGTCTTGAGAGGCTTTCCCACCGACACAGTTTACTTTCTGTTTCTTTTCAAACATGATATAGTTCTTTAATTAGCAAGGGCAAACAAGGAAGAGGAGGAGGAGGATGGTGCCGGTGTTGAAAGATTCTAATTGGGGAAACAAATTTCAATTATAGAGAATTGGCCCACGTGGTAGGTCTCTTTCCAAGCCAATTCTAGGTGAGAGTGGTGCCCACCCAAGTCACTCCCAGGCCAATCCTGTTGGCATCTGCCAAGCAGAGCACGGCTTTTGGTTCTGAGTGCATTTCTCCGGTAGATTGTCTGTGTCCCTGAATGGCCAGCAAATATAGATCACCACCCAAGTATTCCTTGTATCTCCCTGACTCAAGTACCTTTTCATAAGCAATAATTATAATGCCAACAGCAAATTCTGTCAGATCAGAATTCAAGATGGTTTTTAATCTTGTTAAATATTTTGGGCATAGCGTAAGAACACGGGTAATTGCTTCAAGGGACTTTTTAAAAAATAATGTATTTTCCAATTTAACAGAGACTCTTTAATAGTTCTGTTCTATCATTGTTGTTATTTGTGTATGAGGAGGAAGGTCATTATGAGTCCAGGTGCCTGTGGAGGCTGGAAGAGGGAATCAGGTCCCCTGAAGCTTGGAATTGGAAGAGGTTGTGCGTCTCCAGACTGGGTAACCACTGAGGCGTCTCCATTTATCTACGCATACCCACTCAAACAGACAGGATATTCATGGTGACAAATTCCAGGTGTTAGACAACTAGAGTGACGTTTCTTCTCCAAAGAACCCCGGCTCCAATGATCTGTGTTCTATCCACAGAGAAACTTGTAAACAACCATCAGAAGGTGTACACATGCCAGGACAGGAAAAACCAAAGCTAACATGCAAAAATAACCATCATTTAGGGAAGATTGGTTAGTGTACTTTTCACAGATCCCCACCCCTTCCCTGTGCGCTTTGAGCTGGTACTGCTGACGAGACATCCCTAATGAAGATTTTCAGGGCCCATTTCTGGAAATGTCACAGAAGCCAGGCTGCCACCCGAAGAGTGTCCTTCATCCTCGGTCTTGACTAGTATCACTGTTGCTGTGTTATCACTAAGACATGCCTACTCAAGATAGAGAAAGGTTAGCAGGTAAGATTCAAATATACCGAGCACTTTTAAAAGCGGGATAAGTAAATTAGAAAACAATAAAGCAACATTTATAACTCTCCCTCGTCAGAAAAGGTAACAACATAGTCTTTTTAACCACATCCTTTGCCTAACCGCAAAGGCAAAAGTAACACCTGGAGGCTGCGTCACCTTCAGCTTTGTGCCTATGAACCTACAGCACACGTGTGTGTTCGCTGACGGCTCATGAATTCATGATTGGCATACATAGAACAAAACTGCTAAGCATTTCTAACAGAGAGTCTTACTGTTTGGGAGTTGGGGAGTAGGAACAAACTTAATTTTGTTTTGGTTTTCAACTTCATTCAGTTATTATCTTTCTAAATTTGGGATGTTTTTTTCCCCCTACAGAGACTGTGTCTTCTAGCAATGATGTATATTTTAACATACTTAGTTAACGTTCTGTAGCCATGTGCACCTAGCACCAAGTGGAAGTGTCTGGGGATCTGGGACCTCTTCAGAGCCCTGATGTCTGCTCAGAGTGGAGGAGAGAGGGAAGAATGTAGGAATTCCTAGCATTCCTCACCCTGGTGGCTTTCTCTAAGGCAAAGTTTCTCAACCTTCCTAATGTTTCCACCCTTTAATACACAAGTTCCTCATGTTGTGGTGACCCCAAACCATAAAATCATTTTTTTGTCGCTACTTTATAGCTGTAGATTTACTACTGTTATGAAATATGAGATAAATATGTGTGTTTTCCAATCATCTGTTGTGACCACCGTGGAAGGGCTGTTGCACTCCCAAAGGGGTAGCGACCCTCAGGTTGAGAACCACATTGACTCAACAATTTCTGGGAGATAGATGGAATTGTCAACATTTACACTCTTCGTCGAAGAAACTGGGATGACTGAGATGTTCAGCCCCACAGAGGCAGAGCTACACTGTGAGCCTCCCGTTCCTTGCCCACGCACCGACTGCCAAAGCTCTTGGATAGGGAGAGAAGGTCTCATTCCACCAGGAGCCTGAAGGAGTTGGGCCAGGCTCTTTAGAGACATCAGCACATGAACTGAGCCCAGCGTTTCACAGCTGAAAACTTAGGGTGCACTTACATTCCAAGTAGGAATAGGTATGGTCTCTTTGAGACACCAACTGAAGGTCACAAGTTCAGAGACATTTGAGGGGCTGCTTTGGGATAAAGCTGGACACAGAGCTGTAAGACTATCTCGATACACTAGAGCAGGGCAAACAGCTGAAGGACTTGAGCCAGGGTATGGCAGAGTAAACATGAAATAAGAAGTATCCTATCAAGGAAACATTGACTGAAAATTCATTTGCTTTTTCATTTTTGTTCTTTAAGACATCATGCTACTTTGGTATCTGGGATGACCTCAGCTGGTCTTCCTGTTGAGTATTGGGACTGGGGACTGCAGGCACATGTGCATCTCTACACCTGGCTTACAGAAGGAAGGAAGGGCTTCTGAGTTTCGTGAACTGTTCAGTAGCAATGTACAGTTTGAGTCACTCCTTGTGATAGAATGTCAGCAAAGCTACGCTGTGAGCTCAGGCAGTTCCTTTCAGTCAGGAGAAATGATTTAACTTTTCTGCGATTTAATTGAGTCTTTAGTGAAGTATAATCTGTCATTTTTCATAGACCAGTGTAAACACCAGTCATGTGCATTATGCCCCAGGTCTAGGAATCCTGACCAAGGACAGGCGGAGTGTCCTAATTTGTCCCTGTGGGCAGGCCATCTAGAGGTCACTTCTTAGATCTCTCACACACACTTGAGGAAGTATGTAGATGAGGGACCCATGCTCCCCATGTTCCAACCGCAGGGTTACTGTGCAGAAGTGGGATTATTGCTGCACACAAAGCTGCTGGGCATCCTGAAATCCAACACCAGCCTGTCAGAGCCAAGATGAAGGTGACCCATCTTCCTGGGCCCAGGTGTGCCCAGTTGACACATGGCACGGCAATACCCAGTTCGTTCAGGTAGCAAAGGAAGAGCGGATGCCATTTCTTTCCGTATGGGCATGCTCTGAAATAATCAGTCAGATCCTTCCTGGATCCTACCACCTGACTCTGCTTCAGGTCTCATTGGATGCTCCCCTTGGCAGGTAATACACATCAGTAGATGTGGATCTATTGTGGGTCATTGTTACTATAGAGAGAAGGCAATGTTTATACTTTTTGAGATTTTAAAGCAGGAAGGGGACTTGGTCAAAACATGGTATATTCTCTACAGATAATCAAACATAGCGGTCTTTAACTATAAGGAACTTGAAATACATGGTTCTGCCATCAATCTTATGGGAATCCCAGATTTACCTCCATGACTGCTGTGGGAGCTTGAGAATGCAGCTTCAGTACACATTCCCCAGTTTCTTTATCCACACGGTGGGGATGGTGGTGGTATGTATCTCATAAGCTCAGCCTAGGACAGAAGGCATGAATGCAATCATTAACCATGCTGGATGGTCACTATACATGCAAGGTCGCATATAGTTGACATGAAAAAAATGTAGAAGAATGAAATAGATCTTGTCAGCATATGCAGGGAATGGGCAGTGAAGAAAAGTAGGATAGGAAACGAAAATACAACATAACATCATATAGATGCAGTATTACCATGGAAAGATGAGAGAAAGATGGGTGGATCCTGGGGCAGCCTTGGGGTAATGCCAGGCTGAGGAAGACCTTGAACTGACAGGGACTGGAAGAAAGAGAACTGTAGGTGACAGCAAGGTTGTGTGATCCTCACACCCAACAGGAGGTCAATGCTCCTGGGAGACACACCTGACCCTGGAGATCGGGTAGGCGACTGTTTTTGCTATGTGCATAGGACGGAGAAGAGCTCAGAGCCCTTCGTAAATACACAGAAGTTAGAAGTCAAGAATCTTAGAAAGAGGGAGGCAAGGTGGGCAAGTGAGGATGTCCGGAAGCCAAGCAAGAGGGGGCTGATGAGGTTCTAGTTGGATGGCGGCACAGGGAATAGGCAAGAATTATAGCAGTAGTTAAACTAATGATGGCAGTGTAATATCGATTACCTGCCCAGGCGAGCATTGTGCAGCTCATGCCGTCTGCGGTGACAGTATGTGTCTCATTTCTATTTATATGCTCCATATTAAATCTCACTTTTCCTGCTAAGGTTAATTGAGCCATGTGTGGAGAACTTTCCTGGTACAAGACACTGCTCTGGGCACTTATTACACTCTTAGCGATTCCCACTGTAGCCTGCTACGGGAAGATCACGCATATGCTCAAGGGATGTCCCACCGTGGAGAGCTGTGGGAGATCAAATCTGCCACGGTATTTCCTTCTGTACACAAGCTGGTGGGTGACTGCATGGGATCTTCCCAAAGTCTGTTGGTTGGCCCAAGCAGAGATGTACCTGGATACGTTTTTAAGATTTTATGAATAACTCTATAATCTCTAATGCAGATAAATGGTTAGGTTAAATTTGCTAGCCTTAGACCTGCTATTACTCACAGAGGCCCATCTGCTCTCTGTGACGCAATCTGTTCTGTTACCACCAGAGTTCTAATAAGATCTGCGTCAGTTTCTCACTTCTGTAGGCTGTAACATGGGGATCTGGGTCAGGGTGCATTCTTACGAAGTCCTTGAGCTTTCCTTGCATCTGTGCAAGTTGGAGAACCCAGATAAGCTGTTACCTTACCCCCAGATCTCCCTTGAAACCATAGCTATCGAAAATCAGTGTTAAGACCAAAGAGAAAACAAACAGACAGGAGGAAGAATACAAAGGTATGTTGGCCTGTGTTTGTTTTACAGCTGTGACACACAGACACCTCCTCCAGAGATTCAGTGAACGCCAGGACATTTTGCTGTAAGGTTGATGCTCAGCTGTGCCTCTGCGTGGCAGTGAGGAGATGAGCTTGCCCCTCCCACCTCTGCAAGGTAGCCTGCAGGCTCCTCCGCAGCTTCATTTGCATGCTGCTATTTTAAGATGTCATGTTGGACACCATCACTTCTTCCCCCCTTTGCAGCGGAGGGGACAATTCCCTCCCATCACCCAGACACCTTGATTTCACAAGGATTGGCTATTGGCTAGAGCCCTCCACAAACCCAGGAGCTACAGCCAGGAGCGTGGGAGCCTCCTTTGATTTTCTAATCCTCAGCTCCTCTGCCTCTGTGCACCAAGCTCTTTGGGTTCAGATTCCACTGCAAGCATCCCCGGGGATAGAAATGGTGTTGCAAGGGAAGGAGGCAAGGTCAGACCTCAGAGAGGAAAGGCTCTGCCTTTGAAAGTTGCAAGGGTCAGTTCAATAATTGGCCAGCTGACGTGAGCCACGGTCCGGGTCCTACCAAACCCGCCAGCGGCTCTTCGGTAATGGGGGGGGGGGTCTTTGTCTGTACATCGGCTGGTACACCGACACCTGAGTTTTACTGCACACCATACCTCTCTATCTGTAGGGTTTATTAATAGAGATTAATCAATACAGATAGACATGGGGCTCTTTGGTGCAGCACACAAGGTCAGCCAAGTGCAGGCACTACCAGGCTCTCACTCAGCCCCTGATCTTTAATTGATGTCCCCTGCTAAAGAGGCCACCAGAGGACAAGTGCCATCTGCCATCCTAATGCTGAACCTCTTCTCTTCAGACCCGATGCAGAGCCATCCTGGATTGAGCCATGCTGCCCTCTGGGATAGGTGGACAGGCCAGAGTCTTCACACCGGGGAGGTCCCAGTGTTCCGGGGACTATGCTTGCTCAATAATGGGAGGGAAATTGCCCATTATTCTCCCTATGTAGCGTTACAGCTATGACTTCAGGGATAAAGATGCATTTTCAAGTTAATTTTATGAACTTAGATGTTAGCTTCATTTCCTTACGAAATGAAGCAGTCATACTGTGGCGTGTGATTTTTTTTTCCAGAAACCAAATGTTTGTCCAGAGAAGGGTACCAACATGTAACAAAAAACAAATGGTCTAGCCTAACACACCAGTGGGTTTCACGGAGTCACCCACAGAAGCCTGGCTGACCCGAGGACAGACATATCACTGAAGATCCCACCTCAGCACAGTGATGACTTAGAGAGACTGTTCCTGGATGCATTAAGACTTGCAGGTAGTTTGCACAACAAGAGCCCCTTCGCCCAGGAAGGGCGAATAACCTCACAGGAAAAGGATTTCTGATCTGTAAGTCTCAGCTTCCTGCACCTTGAAAGTTTTATTTCCAGGGTCTTCCAAGCCAGCCTCCTCCTAGGACGGAATGCTTCCATCAGGAGGAAATGGCTACACAGTTCACCCATCAGAACCTGCATACAGAAGCCAGTGCTGGGAGGTGGGGAAGAAGGAGGACCTCTGGGGTTCTCTGGTTAGGCATCCTATGTAGCTAATAAATTCTGGTCCAAGTGAGAGACCATGTCTCAGAAAAAAAAAAAAAAAAAAAAAAGATGGTCAGTGCTTGAAAAATACCTGTGTTTCACTCCTGGCTTCTGCATGCGTAAGTTCTTTCTCTCTCTCTCTCTCTCTCTCTCTCTCTCTCTCTCTCTCTCTCTTTCTCGGAATGAGGAAAAAATGTTTTCATGTTCTCTCCCCATCAAGCACTATTTAGTACATTTATGTTTACCCTATTGTTACTTTGATTAGGAATTTAATTTTTAAAAAAGAAATCCTTTAAGAAAAGGAAGAAGTTGAAGGTGGAAGCCCAGATTTTTCGCTGATTTGAGGGAGTGTGTCTCAGGTGATTCCAAACCCAGGCCCACTGAGGAGACCTCAGAAGTCTTTGTCAACTTGACACCCAAACATCACTGTCACCCACAAGGCAGGACCGGGCTCTGTTGGGGTGTTGGTGCAGCTGCCCAATGCTACCTTCTGGCTGATCTCCAGTAGCATTCTCCAAATGTGCCTCTCCTCCTGCTGTGAAGATATCAGCAGCAAGGAGGACAGTGCGCTCCAAGGTACTCATCTACGTGGACAAGGGCCAGCACATTCATTTAACCCAACTTCATCTTTTAAAGGTCAATAAAGAGTTACATTCTATAGTACAAGGGGCTAGAGTTGCAACATATGACTTTTAAGGGGCACAATACGACAAACGATGTTTCCATTTCATCTTACTTACCTGGTAACAGCATCAGCAAGTGCCACCAGCGAAACATCTGAGGCTCAGTCCCTCTCCCCCACCGAGTACTACATCATTTCCTGTGTATAGACAGTGACGTCAGCCAGTGGTTATGGACCATTGCAAACACTGAAGATGCACTGATCACATCCAGAACTAAGCTTACTCAGAATCCCCGCTGCCTGCTCAGTTTCCAACACAACTGACCAAAAAGCATCTCCATCTTAGTAAAGTTTTGGAAACAGGGTTTCAGTATAACCCTCAAACTTGCCATGATCCCCCTCTGTTTCCAGAAATCTAGTATTCTACACAGCCACCCCACACTCAGTCAAGTTGAGCATTTTAAAATAAGCTCCCGTCGTTATCCCTAGGCCTTCCCCCACCGACTTGTCCACCCTGGTAAACTGTAACTACATAATTCATGTTGGTGGAACTAAGATCTCGGAAGCATTATGGAATCTCCCCTGCCTGCTACATGAAACAGTGAAGATGCTGTGTCTAAATCTTCAAAATACAGTCAGACTCTAAACACTTCCCTCTGCTTTCCTCTACTTATTGTGTCTCACTTCAGTTGCCATTACAGGTTCCCAGCCAATCAACATGGTGGCCTGTGATTCAGTGTCTGAGAACACTTCAACCAACATTTTAAAACGTTGCCAGCATAATATTGTGTCATATTCAATGAAAATTCATGTTATCAATTGGAGCATGGACAAGAATATAATCCAAGTTGATCCTTAGGCTATTTTTCTAATAAAAGCAGATGACAGAGGATTGGATGAATGAATGGATGGATGGATGGATGGATGGATGGATGGATGGATGGATGGATGGATGGATAGATAGATAGATAGATAGATAGATAGATAGATAGACAGACAGACAGACAGACGGACCGACAGACAGACAGACAGATTGGGAACTCATTCCACCAAAAACCTTGGGATACCAGTCATAGGGTGTGGATTCTTGTTTGTGGGCCTGAAGACTTAGAGGGGGGGAGAAAAAGGGGGGAAGAGAAAGGGAGAGGGAGAGAGAGACAGATCACACTCTCATGGGTGGATGGGTGGTGAAGACAGGTCAGATGGCATGAAGTGGCGTGTGGTCAGTTCCCACAAATGAAAGGACTCTATAGCTGATGATACCTTGTCCTGCACCCATGAGTCTGTGTTGACATATAAATGTGTGTGTATATATACATATATATACACTTTGACGTTTTTATGTATATATAAACATATATACATATATCTTTATAGTTGTGGTTAAAATTACAATAGATAGATTTAAATTTCTCAAGGTGGATTCAATGGATAATATATTCATCACTTAATTTAAATTGGTATACAAACAAATAAACATAAGATAAAAATACATATGTAAGAGAATTCATGAAGTCAGGACTGCTGAAGGCTTCTTAAAGATCACACACACATACACACACATACACACACATAAACACATTTTCTGTGTCCATAAAAAAGAAGTCTGAAAATTCATATTACATTAAATTATTTCAAAAGTTTTTTAGTAATTAAAAGCCATGGAAGAGACACAGACAGGGATGGAGGCAAAGAGAAAGAAAAAAGACATTTGCAACACAAATATGAATAAAAGCTTGTATCCAGAATATAAAATGAAGTCTTGACTGATTATAAAAAAAAATAGACAATCACATACAAATAAATAAGGACGCTGAACAAAACACCAAGGCAAAATAGTCAATAAGGTGTTCAAAGCCATGATCATCTTCTGGGTCATTTGGATAAATGATGTCACAATGAGTTAATCCTGGGCCTGTCTCGGTGGTCAGAGGGACAGCAGCAAAGACTATTGAGAGGAAACAGGGTAGGAATGCCACCACCACCACAGCTCAATGTACGCATAATCCATGAGAAGGTGCGTTGCAACTGGTCTGCATTAAACACAGAGGATTGTGTGTTAGAAAAACAACCCATGGACACTGTCTATAACAACATCATTTTTGATAAACCAAACGAAAAACAGTCTGCATTTGTCAACTGTCTTTATTGTAACAAAAAACCTGAGGCAATTAACTTAGAAAGAAGAAAGGTGAATCTAGCTTATGGTCCTAGATTAATTGGGCCCTTTACTTTGAGCTTCAGGGTATATAAATAAGTCATTCCAGAAATATGTGACAGAACAAAATTTCTTAATTTCTTTTATTTATTTTATTTATTTATTTTTATTTATTAATTAATTAATTTAATTATTAAAGATTTCTGCCTTTTCCCCGCCACCACCTCCCATTACCCCCCTCCCAATCAAGTCTTCCTCCCTCTTCAGCCCAAAGAGCAATCAGGTTTCCCTGCCCTGTGGGAGGTCCAAGGACCACCCACCACTATCCAGGTCTATTAAGGTGAGCATCCAAACTACCTAGGCTCCCACAAAGCCATTATGTGCAATAGGATCAAAAACCCATTGCCATTGTTCTTCAGTTCTCAGTAGTCCTCATTGTCCGCTATGTTCAGCGAGTCCGGTTTTGTCCCATGCTTTTTCAGACCCCGGCCAGCTGGCCTTGGTGAGTTCCCGATAGAACATCTCCATTGCCTCAGTGTGTGGGTGCACCCCTCGCGGTCCTGAGTTCCTTGCTCGTGCTCACTCTCCTTCTGCTCCTCCTTTGGATCGTGAGACTTCAGTCCAGTGCTCCAATGTTGGTCTCTGTCTCTGTCTTCTTTCATCGCCTGATGAAGGTTAATATTCAGGAGGATACTTATATGTTTTTCTTTGGGTTCACCTTCTTATTTAGCTTCTCTAGAATCACGAATTATAGTCTCAGTGTCCTTTATTTATGGCTAGAAACCAAATATGAGTGAGTACATCCCATGTTCCTCTTTTTGGGAAAATTTCTTAATTTCTGAATCTGGAAGCAGGAAATGGAATAGCCTAGGATCACACACCCTCTTCCAATCTACTCATGATTGCAAGTTTTCCCACCTAGACCCACATCCTTAAAGTAGCTCTAGCTTCCAAACATCATAGAGTCATAAGCCTATGCACCAGGCCAACTTCAGGAGCACATTTATTCAAACCATAGCATAAGCCAAATGTCATTCCAACAGTGGAGCAGATAGACAGGTGTTTAATAGACTATAGGTTAACCCACGGGCCATGCCAACAGTAGGGTGACTGGACAATAGTGTTCAGAGAACACGGTAGCCTTTCTCTTGCAGTCACCCACACTTCTTTGCAGCTCCACCTGCAGTAGAGCCAGCTCGACACTGGGTGATAAATGAACTGTGCCCTGCAGTGCACCATTTCTCCATCAGAGTCTGCACTCACTGAGTATGCACGGCTAGCTCAACACCTCTCCTCCTGAGTGAGAGGAGATTTCACAGCGGCTGCTGCTGGCAATGTGACACCCCAGATTCACCATTTAGCAGTAGCCGATTACAACAAAGGTCCTAGTGGAGGAGTGCGATGATCCCCAGGTGCCCTGGCAAGCTCTTTATGGCCCCTCCAAGGCCATTAGCGAGTTTTGCTTGAGTGCACACTGAACATTGTCTCCACACAATGCATGAACAATTTAAAATGAAAGTGTAAAGATTTGTGCACAAGGGTTTGCGTATGCATCCTGTAATAAAGGCAGCTCCACCATGGTCTTTCCATTTGGTTCAGCATATGGCCTGTTCCAACAATAGCACAATGGCAGGCTCAAGTCCACCTTTACGCCATGGATTGTGAATAAGGGTTCTTGAAGAAGGTGGATAAAGAATCATTTACACATATACACACTAACAAACAGACACACACACATGCACATACACAGGAGGAGAATGATTTAAAATGGTGTCTTAAACTGTGGGTTGCAACCACATACCAGGACATATAGCTGAATGGAGAATATGAAAACCTAGCAGTAGTAAAATGTTTCTGAGCACTCAACAACTGAAAACTAACTCCAAAATAGAAATGTAATAAATTCAAGATGCTCCCGAGACCTCTCACCTGTGCCCTGTGGTATCATGCGACCTCACTGCAGCCTTGGTTCTAACATGCAATGTGCATGCCTTGCACTGTACATGCAACATGCCTGTCCATGCAGTTACACATCACTAACCGACACTGAGACACGCTAGCTCGGCTGTCATACTGATGTTTTCTGCACGTGATGATCTGCTGTGCTCTTACTATACACATGAAGTTTTCTGTACTCCCCGAAGTCTGATGGTTTCATTAGAGGAAACAAAGGCTTTCATATTTTTGTAATATTATTCCTCAGAGAATAAGTATCAAATGAATGTATCTGTATATATGAATGAATATGACTTCTGTATATATGACAGTGAGCTGCACCCATGAAATTTTGACAATATGGTCACTTAAAGAAGACCTTCATGACAACACTCATGGACATGCCTACATGAGTGTAGGACATCCCACAAAGCTTCAGGCCTAGACGAAGAGCTGCCAAGAGAGTGAGAATCAGTTTTCTCCTCCAGTTTCCAATCCTAACTGATCATTCCTAAATGCATATACATGCCAGCAACAATAAATGGATGAACACACACACCCATATATATCAGTGACCTCTAGGTCCAGTAACAGACCCTGGTATATATGAGGAAAAAAGTTATTGAACTCTAAGAAAATAAGGTGGAAATCCAGGGAGATACCTCAGTGGGTAATAAAACAACCACCTAAGTTCAATGCCCAGATCCCATAGTGGAAGGACTACCCAATTCTCCAATCTCCACACAATCTCCATGACATTGGCTTGCTTGGACACATACACACACACAATAACAATAACAAATAAAATATTTTAAATTATAAAGGCAGAGGAAGACAACAGCATTTGCCTCTGACCTCACATACACCAATTTGAACATGTACATAAAAAGTAAAATAAAATAAAAAGTGAAAGCTTCAATATGCAATTTAATCATAAATCTAGAACACATTGAAAAATAGGTTTATTAAAGGTACATTGGAGATGTGTCTCTGAAAACTATAGATTACTACAGAAAGGATGTTTCTAATAAACAAAGACTTGGAAAGGTGGGTTGAAAATTCAACACTAAAGCACAAATACATCATGCATGAAAGTGAACTATAGAGTCCATGTTATCTCTATCAAAATCTCAGCAAAGTTGCATTTGCAAAAATAGAAAATGACTTTCTGCATTCTATCGAATTCTCCAGCCCCACGACCAGGAGCATTTCACCATTCCGTCTGTTTTGGCTTCTGATGAAGATATTTTGAAATGCGGGTTGTACTGCTTTGAAGGGAAAAGGTGGGAAGAGATTTTGTTGGTAATTGCTCCTTCCGCAGCAATTGGTGAGTTCCATGGTCAGTAGAAAAGTCATCTTGGGGGCACCTGACCATGACAAAAGAGCATTAGTGTCCTTGAAATGAGCTGAGGGAGGGGACGCTCTCCTGTGCGCCCAACCCTCTCCCTCTGCCCGGTGTGGATCTTAACAAATCAAAGCTGGACCATTCCCCACATGTCTCTTGTTTTCAGGCTCAGAGGGAAGGGCAGTTTCCAGGTTTGGCTTCTTAGGGCTTTTCTAAGAACAGCCATCTTTTCCAGTCCTGGGAGAATTGACTTATGGCTTACAAACCAGCTCAAACGCACATGCCATGCCATTCTGAATTCTCCCATTGCCAGGTCACTGAGCACAGACATTTGTCCACACAAGCTGACACTTTATGATCTAAAGCTGACAGGCCTTCATGACGTTGTTTGCTCCCAGAGGATCTCCTGAGATTCTGGACAGTCGTTTCTACCACAGACAACCTTGAGCAAAGCAGGGACATGAATCACGCTGTGTTCTGTGGCTTCCAGCCATCTTGAGCACGGATTCATCAGTGCGTTCATTTGCCAAGACCTCGGAAAACGCCCAGAGCACTGGGTTAGATGACCAAGGTCCCAGGAGACAATGGTACAAACACCACCTGTAAGATCTCCAGCCATGGAGAGACTGGTCATCTAAGCCCCCAGAGAAATACAGTTCTGAGAGTGTGGAGTTCAACTGAGAAAGTAGCTTCTTCTAGGTTGGAGTCAGGGCAGGGAGGTGATCTCTGCACTCACCGGAGCCAACACTGGGAACATGCTGGCAGTGTAAAGAAGCCAGCATGTAGAGGAGCGTGGAACATGGTACAGAGATGACCAGAGTCCTGATCAGTCTTGTTCCTGCATGGGGCACTGTGTGCTCTTCACGCTTATACCATGTACTTTTGGTGAATTCCTAGGGACTCACATACCCCCTTCTATTGGCTGCATGTACAAGCATGCACACATACATGATTAATGCCATAGCAAAATAGCATTTCACCTGACATGAGTGTTGGTGTGAGATGAAGTCTTCCCTGGTCGAACTACACTATGGTGACCCCATGCAAAGGCTGGAGATGGTGCATATAGGAAGGAGGGATTGAAGATGCTTCTGAACTATGAAGAAAAGCAAGCCAAAAAATTGGAGTTTTGGTGTTCCTAGAGGAGACAGCAGCAGGAAGAGAGACGTTAAAGGATTCCCTACATGAGGAATAAAGCTAACCAGAGGACAAAGCAAGAAGGGGGAAAGCTGACAGAGGATGTCATTTGGAAGTTCCGAAGGAGACAATCATAGCGGCTGCATAACCCAAGAGGATGCCAGCAAGTCATGGGATGGGACAGGCGTAGGGCAGGAGGGTGGCTTAGAGTTCATTCTCTGGTTTGATTGCATTTGAACACCTTTCTCAGAAAGTGACTGTCACTGACTGCACACCACACAAGGTAGAACAGAACTGCTAGGTTGCATCACAGCAGCTGAAGAGCCAGGGGCGAGGCCTGAGATCTGAAGAGGCGTGGTGGCAAAAACCACAGTAGGTAAGGTAGGGCTCAGGGAGCAGAAAGGGTGGCGTGGGCCTGAGGGAAAAGTGGAGAGACAGGAAATTAAGGTTCTCTCCAAAGCTTGTGAACTAAGTCCTGATGGAGGGCCAGAGAGAGACAGGTCTGGGGTGCAAAGTGGGGTCAAGGACCCCATTTGTGTTCTTCTGTTAGGACCATGGCAGAGCTGTTTTAGCCTCTGAGCTCTGCAGTGAGTGTTGGTGAAATCAGGAGGTGGAGCCAACTGCAGTGGTAGTCAACCTGTCCGTCAGTCAGGTTGTGGTCCCAGCCCCAGGTCCCTACAGTGTCTGGAGTCTTTGGAAACACTCAGCTGGGAGATGCCCCCAGCACCTTGCCCGACAAAACTAGATGGGCCGCCTGTGGGGAATGAAGAGTTAGGCATCAGCTTTTCTAATTATTTCCTCAAACATGCAGGGCTAAAAAGCCAAGGAAGGGTCTCTCAGGATCACTAGCACGGTGCAGCAGATAACTTGAACCTGAGTGCCACCTCCCACCTTCCGAGCTCTCTGAAGAGGATAAATGGCCTCACCTCACCCTGCTTCTAGATCACACACCATCCCTGGCTCACGTTCAGAAGGGTTCTTCTTACATTCCACCATGCTTGAAAGACTTCTGGTGAGCCTCCCTCCATCTCATGGGGTTTTATCTATGCAAAGTGAACAAGCAAACAATCCTTCCTGTTCTTCCCACTCTTTAGCACACCCGTGTCTACCTAGGACTAACTTGCATCCCCTAAGTTGTTGCCCACATATCAGAATCAGTTCAGTCTCTCTGCAGCCTTGGGGAGACGTTACTAGATGCCAAATTTAAACCTAGGAGCTATGGTTATGTAGGGAACTGATTCTCTTACCACCAGAGTTGAGCTGTTAAATTGAGGTGAAGACTGAACCCCTTTACTGAAAGGGAAAATTTCAATTGTCACCTCGGTATCAAGGTTCTTGTAACAGTTGGTGCCAACCTTACAGGAAGAATATCAAAAGCCACCTCTCCGGTTCCTTCTGGGTGTCCCCTAGCTCTTCAGTGGGTTCCGTCATCTATCGCTTGCTAACAACCACACTCCAATCCTCAACCTAATAGATGGTTAGGTTCCTCTTCTTTTGGAAACTCTTGTGAGGAGCCATGTTTTCCTAAATCAAGTCTTTACCCTGGGCTAGCTGATCCTGTCGTCTGCTTGGGAACATTTAAGTCATTACTGAGATTGAAAATCCAGATAAATAAACTGCATCGTGCATGCATGGCAGGTGTAAGCACGGTGGAAGTAGAAAGGTCAGCTCACAAGGGACCCGGGCTGTTTCTCTATTTCCAAAGATCCTCATTGTGTACACTCGTCCCAGGTTCCCCTCAACTCTGCACAGCTCACCAAGAGGCAGTGTTTATCTAGACTGTCAATGTGCGTAATAGAGATAATTGAGAATTGAAGTGTGAGCTCCCAGCGTTCTGTGGATAAATATCTGTATTGGTCAGAGACAATGGAATCCTGTTGTACACACAGTGGCCTTCCTCACATGTGACCTGCTATCATGGTCTTATCGATGCAGAGATAATGTACAACCGAGAGAAAAGTTGAACTTGAAGAATGTAGTGGTAATTGTATTTTCTAAAACAACTGACTTGTACCGGGCCTGTTTAATAGAGGACGTACGTATGTTCACAAACGGTATCACACTGCGTCAGGGCAGAGAACCTCTGTGCCCAAGCCATCCACCTGTAAGAAGGGCTGATGCTGAGACTCAGAATGGGATGGGCTGAGAGGAGGTTCGTAAACAAACACAACACGTGCTCACACTGGCAACAGTGAGGGGTGGTCATGGAATCCTGTGAAAATTCCTTCTCTTATACACTGTGCTACTCAGTTCTCCTTCAGCTCTCCTTGAGAGACTATCCAAACGGTTTGTGTGTCTAACAACTACTCCAAATAGGTTGTAGGCTCATAGTTCATTTCCCATCAGAAGCAGAGCTGATCGCGGAGAATGTCTGTCTAGGTTGTACTAGCAGTGTCCTGGATTTTAGGCTCATATTCTCTACAGGGAACAGGGTCTGCTTCTCATGGAGAAGAGCAATTCCATTTAAAGAGAGGAAAATGACCACTTCTGTGGATGGTGCAGAAGCAACATGCAGATTGCAATAGATATCTCAGGCCCAGATCCATCAATGGCTGGGTTTGAGAGCGTACCTGCCAGTGAGCTGCTGGGCTTTCAAAGTTTTACGATAAAAGTTAATGCGCTTAAGATAATCAGTCTCCAGTGTGTGGAGCCTTCGGTAATTTTGCTCCTGTCACCAAAGGAGCCTCAGGGGATGGACGGCCGCCCGCCCCTGTAATGAAGCCCTTCGTGCCCGAGCAGCTGTCCCCTCACCTGTTTGCCAGCCCATAGGAAGGCTGGAAGAAATTCTCCAATTTAGCGAGCAAACTTAAGTCATTATTAGAAATGACGGGGAAACCTGATGAAATTGTACTTTCAATTGGAAAACAAAATTGCAATCAGACCAACATGATTTCCTCGTGGCCTGACCATGCTAGTGCCAGCCGAGACATGGGCAAATGTATTTAAAAGTCATAATGGAGCATTACCACGCCATCTCCTTTCACTGGCCCTTATTAATATAAAACTTCAATTTGCATGTAAATGTGGTCAACTTTCATATCATCAAAATACATGAGGCCTGGGAAAGTAATGAATTGAAGTTGGATGCGGCAATTACTGACGTTTATAAAGAATTCTAAAGAGGTCAGTCCAGTCTTGGCTGAGAAAATGAGGAAATCAACCGGGAATATTGTCAATATAGCAACCGGGGGAGTTGGAGGCAGTCCCAGGTGTTGGGCGTGAGATGATGATTAATAGAGAGGCAGCTAGTCTCCTCTCACCACCACTGGCCCTGGCCAGACCCGGGCTTGAAAGGGCTCTGACTGGGTTCTCTCAGAGGTTCCTAACCACGCGACGTGCAGGTTCTGGGGAGAATGAAGGGACGGTGCTGAGGGTTTAATTGGGTTCCGTGTCCTTTGAGCTCCATTCCGTCCGCAGTGAGCAGTTTAACTGTTTCTTCTCACCCCAGACTAGGGCCACCAGGATTTCACTCACCCTAATGGCTTTGCCAAAACCTTGACTTCCTGGCTAAATCAAGTTAAACTGCTTTATTGTGTCGCGATGGCAATTTATAGGTTGCCTGTTTCGTTTTTAAGCAGGAAATATTTATCCAGCTGCATATTTCAAATCCTTGACTCTGCAGAGCAATTTGTGGGGATATTTATTTTTTGCCTATTTATATAAACAAGTTAACAGGCAACATAATTTTAAACATGTCTGCAAAAAAAAATCAATGCACAGATAGAAAAACGGCTCTGATTTTAGAGTCTTTGATTGTAGATAAAGCAGGTCAGGGGGCCCCTCAAGGATCCATCGCCCTCACCTCCCTAGTCCCATGGTGATTGGGACTGGCTTCTCAGGACCAGAGCTCTAGAAGAACATTGCACAGCCCCTCAGAGGCGGGACTGGGCCCTGAGCTCTCCATTTTCCATCTGTTGGTGACATTTCCTACAGAGCACCTCATGCTGGTCCCTGAGTGAAGACAGGCACACATTGTGAATACGACCACTTAGGAACTGCACAGGTGATTTAGGATAAATCCACGTGCCGTCTGCTTCTGGATTTTGTGTGACTCAAGGAAGATTCCTGGCCACATACAGGATCAATTCTCTGGACAGACGTTGTGAACTCTTCTTGAGCCAGGTTTCCCATGGGACATTAGATTCCCCCATCTCCATTTCTCCTACTTTGGATTCAAACTTTTAAAAAAATATATATGTGTATGTATGGGTTTGTATGATAAATGAGTATGTACATATAAATGAGTTTGTATATGAATATGTGTGTATGTATGCATATATACATGAGTGTGGGTTTGTGTGTGTGGTGTGTATATGTGTGTGGGTTTGTATGTGTTTGTGCGTTTGAGTATAGGTATGTATGTATGTATGAACGCGTACATGTGTGTTTGTGTGTGTGCTGCTACTACAAAGTGTAGAGGTCAGAGGGTTACCTTTTGGTTCTTTCCTTCCATATTGTGTAGTGGGGATCTTAAACTTAGTTCTTCATGCTTGGTGGTAAATGCTTTTGCCCACTGAGAATTCTTGCCATCCTGGTTTGGGATTTTTATTATCTCTTTATTCCAGAGAGTGTGTGTGAATATGGATTCTCAGCTACGTTTAGGGATATGTAATAATTGTGCCCACGCATGTATGATTTGCTTTTTCCAAAACCCAGATTCTGATATTGGAATCTTGACTCCCAATGTGGATTGGAGACAGTGTCAGTATTAGGGCCTGAGCACACTCAGCTTTGAATAAAAGGTACCCACTAGAGACCACTACTCGGTACCATTCATAGCTGATGACAGCCACTAGAATTTTCCCTATCTTAAAGCAAGCATTTTTATTCTTCCTACTCAACACGACTTCTGTCTTGCTGGAATGTAGCGAAGAGATGAAGTCAAGGCATCGGTTGAGCCCATGAACCCTCTTCCATGCACGCACTCTGGATTCGGGTGTCTCATACCCAAGAGATTCAGCATTTTCCAAAGGCTACAAAAGTTAGCATGTGTACATTCTCTGTATATTTTGAACCTCCATGTCTGTCACATGCACCTTGGTTTTGTAGAGTCCTTGTGATGGAGAGGAGTCCAGCTGACTGTGGGGCCATGGGCAGTGCGTGTGGGATGAGAACATAAAAGGGATGGGTGATGTGGTCACAAGCTGGACCTGTGCTGGTGCCATAGCATAGCTGAGATGGAGCCTATGCTCAACATGAAATGTGGCCTCCGTATGCAGTGAACACAAGGATGGGACACGTGAGATAGAAGCAGTGGGGATCCCAAAATGATGTTGGAACATCACAGAAGTAAGATTGAGTGCCAGGAGCTGAGTCATACATGGGCAGCCAAGGTCCAGATACCCCAGTTTTCTTCTCAGAACCCTACAAATGCATGAATTTTGTGTATCAGCCTGTTAGTTCCCATATGTCTGTGTTCCTGACCCCGTCCTGGTTCTTCTGTAGCAAGGAGAGGTTCTGTTTCTATCTGTTTGGTTCTGGTCATACTTTGGAATCCAGAATGTCTTAATATGGAGTTCTGGCATGTTTGCCAGCTGTAGCACGATGGCCCGGTGGAGGGCAACGCATGAAGACATGGAACAAGAAGACCAGCTTGAGTCTCTCTCCTCTGTGGAAACCACTCACACCCATGGGAGCTCCACACACCGGACCTCATCCAACCGTATTGATTCCAAACACCGTCAGTGTGAGGCTTAGGGGATGGGGTTTCTAAAGCACATTTCTGGGGTTAGAACCAAACTGCAGACTTAGAACCAGACTTGGTAAGCACAGTTCTGTCAGCTGTGCAGGGTCTTTTCAAGGTGCTCCCACAGATGACATCACCTCTCCCTTAGGCCTCCCTCCTGCTACTCTGATGAATGTCAGGCCTTCCAGAATGCTGGCATTCAGATCTGGGTACAGTTACTCACAGCCCTTGCCTGATCCAGCTGCTTTCTCCTCTTAAGAATCCACTAGACTGAATCCTTGCTAAATGGGGGCAAAGGCCCAGCCTCCTTTAGATAAACTTGATACAGCCAAGGTTCTATGAAGCTGCTTAGATGCCTCTGTGTTCCATCCAACCCACTGCACTTAACCATGGCAGGCCCCTCTGCCTGACATTATAAACCCTGCCCTCTTGGACCAACTTATTCTACAGCCGATAAGATGTTTTCAGAGTACTAAAGCACATGCTGGCCTAGTTCATGGGGTGGTAGTCACCTTAAGAGGGAATGCCTGTCTTCTTTAAATGATGACGGTTATTGTTTGCTTGTCTTGTTTCTTCCCGCATTGATGGCCATACTATAGAACTCGAGATTCACAAATCGTTTTTGCTACACAGAAGACTTCATGGCTGTTGTTCAAGATCAAACAGAGAGATGGACGCAGGGAAAAGCTAATCATTGGGAAAGTACAATCGATTTAGGAGAGCATTGGATTTCTGTAATTCTTTGCTTTTTCTCATCACTTAAAAAAATCTACCTGTTAATAACAACAGCTCAAATAAATCACTCAATAGGTTTCAATGCCTTAAGGGAGTAAAAAAAAATCCATGCTGCCTAACTGTCATTCTTACATTTTAAATTATATGTAGCTATTAATTTGAGGAGAATGGAATGCATGCAACATAACATGTTATCTTTTCTGTCAGCAGTGTCTCCGACACCCCATTCCTCTCATGTTGTATAAGGTAGCCCAGTTTCTGAATTTTATGAACGAATAGATAACAATAATCAATCTGAAGCCTAGATGAACTTTGGCACAGTAACCTAACAGAAATCTTAAGAGTCGTATGGTATCAATCATGCACTTTTTGGGATTTCATAATTCAGGAGCATGTAAACACATAGGAAAAACTTTAGATTCTCTTCATAAGACCATGAAAAATTATATTCAAACTCTATGCTGGGACTTTCTATGGGGTATCTATTTAGCTGACTTTTGTGGTAGTCTTTGTGTTATGTTAATGATTTCTGCTTCCCCTTGATTGTCCACAAAGATCTCTCAGTTCCTGTGTGGTGATGGGACAAGAACTGGCATACCTGCCCCAGTGATTCACTGTCATGGAGTTGGCTCGTGCTCTCTCTGGAAAAGAGCCTGAACCTGTTACCTCTGTAAGCAAGGGAGAGACACAGTGACCCTCTGAACAGAACAGAATGGGGTTCTGCAGGATGTAGTCTCAGGTCACATGGCTTGGTAGAGGCGGTAGGACATTGGAAGTTGAGTGATGTGATCAAAGGCTCATTTCATGGTGGGGTGCTTCCAGGAGCATTGCTAGGGCAATGGCACTGACAGTTGATTGTGTTTTACAAGGCCTGATGGGGAGCGCTGAGACCGTGTGTCCAGGGCTGCGCAGCTCCAGTGTTCCTCACAATGCAATCCTGTGATTGTTTCGGCTTTCTCGGAGTCCCTTACATGTGTCCCTGGGCAGGTGCTGCAGGAGAGGTCCACAGGAAATTTCCAATCTTCTCTGAGGGCCTTGGGTTTTTTCAGAAGGTGACTTTCCATTGGATGGGCTCTGGGCTTGTATTGCATTTTAATACACCTTTACCTCACTGTGGTCTTTTAATCACTTGTTGGGTTATCCTATAGCAAATGGTAGTAGAGAATTAACCTTGCTGTAGGAACAGAATATGATAGCCATCACAGTGAGGGCTTCTTGTGTTAACCCAGGGACCTGGGGAAGTGGTAGCAATGGGTGAGCTTACCCAATACTAGTCCAATAATTAGCCCAGGTATTCAGAACTGGTGGCAGTGGGTGAGCTTATTCACACCGGCCTGGACTAAAGTAAACTGTAGTTTTTCCCCTTTCAATACAGCTGAGGTTTAAACTGATTCAAAGTCAAAGCGTCAAAGCCAATGAAAGAAAAATTTTGACAATTGCAAGTCAGTGAGTTGTACACTTTCTATGGAGATGCTTCCGACTTGCATTGCACTGAGCTGCTGGAATGATGGAGGTGGGTCTTGTATTAATCTGTTGCTTTCATTGGTTAATTAATAAAAAAACTGCCTAGGCCCATTTGATAGTCCAACCCTTAGGTGGGTGGAGTAAACAGAACAGAATGCTGGGAAAAAGAAGCCGAGTCAGTAAGTCGCCATGATTCTCCCACTCCAGACAGACGCAGGTTAAGATCTTTCCTGGTAAGCCAGCTCATGGTGCTACACAAAATATTAAAAGTGGGTTAGATCAATATGTAAGAGCTAGCCAATAAGAGGCTGGAACTAATGGGCTAGGCAGTGTTCAAAAAAATACAGTTTCTGTAATTATTTCGGGGCATAAGCTAGCCATGAGGGCGGCTGGGTGCCGGGGATGCAGCCCTGCCGCTCCTATTACTACACTGGAATTAACACACCGAGGACAAGGACGCCTTTTGTTTGGACTCTGGTTAGGGAGACACAGTCCACTAAGGGCTTCGCAGTATCATATGCTTAGAACAGCTTCTTAGCTCTACAGAAAGCATTGAAATGTCTAAGAATTCTTTGGGGCAACTTTTTTTTGTGTAGATTCATTGTACAAAGAGATTTATTAAAGACATGTTTGCTCAAGAATATCGTGTGATCTTACCATCTTCTGCCATGCTCTCCCCTTCCTTCTAAAGAGTTTCCTTTTGTCTCCATGCCCTGGATTTCACACTTTACACGCACACACACACACACACATGCACGCACACACACACAATTATCCAGGGTTTGCATAGGAGAAAGAATGTGACATTTGTGTTTTCGCCTGTTTCATTTCTTTAATATGAAGATGCCCCAGAACTCTTTGAACTTACTGACTGTGCTAGCAATTGCTTGCGAAAGCTGGGCAGCGGGGGTAGGCAGTGGTTGTCCTTCATATCATGGAAAGGCAGAGTTGTTGCCACAGCATGCAGGAGAGGTGCCAGCTCGGGACAAGCTCACCTTAAATTCTCATAGGAAAAGCCACAATAAAAATGTTTTAAGGCACAAAACATAACCAAAGTATGCAAAGGCAAGACATAGTTAATGGAGTCTAGAATCTAGGAGTGTTAGCAGGGCATGGGCGAAGCTGCCTACCTCACTCTCCTGGAATCTTATTTCTGCTGTTAAAAACTTACAGATCACTAGTGTCTGAACACAACATAGATTGCTAATCTTAGACTTCAGAACATGAGCTCCACTGTGCTATTGGGCACATGTTCACATTCCATGCCACAGGCTCCCAGGGGAAAAATGGATGACAGCATTTTTCATCTCCCGGAGACACCCACACCCTGTCACCTCCCACCTGCCATCCCCTCACTCTAACTTCTCCTCCAGTGACCCATCTATTTACTGATTGTCTCCCCTGCCAGGCTCTTTTCATCCTAAGAACTCTTACAATGACGTTAGGCCCACTGGAAACCCAGTCTTTTTGGTCAGACAAGGCTCTCAACTCCACACACAACCTCCACTCTTCTGGCAATGTAACAGCATCTTCCTGGGGTAGTGGATAGACTTCTGGGTTCCACCCCCTTGAGTGTGTCCCCACACCCAAACAGCTAAGTGTCTCTTAGTTGACCGGATTCCCAATTGACTTCAGGAGCTATTAGAGGTCAAATTCTCACAAACACTAATTCTTCTGAATGTAAAGTTCTGAGTTCCTCTTGACTGTGAACTTCTATATGATGTTATGTGACCACATTGTGCTTATTACTAAAGTAAAAAAAATAACATAAAAATGAAGCCAAGGGACAATGACCTTACCCTAACTGCAACTTGCTCTACCAACTCACCCCCTTCACCCCACCCCAGGATTAGTCGCTCACTTAGGTGTCTAAGCTGGGGCATCTGTGAGTCAGGTCAATGGATCACATCTCACTGAGCAATGCGGAGAGGAGCAAAGGACCACAAAATACCACGAAAGCCAGACTCTCCACCCATGGTGTCACCAGAGCTAACCATAGTACGAAGACACTATCAGAATCAATGGCACCAGCTTTGGTGAGGGCATGATTTGATACAGATTCTGATGTTGTGGAAGTTGGTGAATAATTACCGAAAAGCAGTGTGGGAAACAGGTGCTTGAGTTAATGAGGTACAGAGTGGGAAGTTCTTGCTGCAGGGGCATTGCTTTCATGGTTATCGTCTCTGAAGTGAGAGGGGCTCCTGCTTTTCTCTCTAATCCACAGCATCTATATCAACACTGACCACATAGTGGATAACAGAAAACCACATGTGGAATAAACGAAATTACTAATCATTAATTTTTGTTTTTGTTTTGAGACAGGGTTTCTCTGTGTAGCTTTGGAGCCTATCCTAGCACTCACTCTGTAGCCCAGGCTGGCCTTGAACTCACAGAGATCTGCCTGCCTCAGCCTTCTGAGTGCTGGGATTAAAGGTATGTGTCCCTACCACCTGGCTCATTGAAGTTTTTCACATCCCTGTGGCTAATAAAATTCTTGATAGCTTTGTGATTATTCTGCAGGTTTTACAGATGCAGTTATTTGTAGTTTTCCTTAGTGGGTGGATCTTCAGAGTTCCCATTACACAAAGGGTGTGATGAACCCATTAGGCAGAACTGTCTTTGTAGGGAAACCGACTGTGTTGCCTGGTACCCCAGCTTTGGAGTAAAGGTGAAAGCTGAGGCCATGAAGAACTTCCCCGTGACTGTGACACACAAGTAAATTAGCAAGTTGTGGCCCTCTTTTACTGCCTACTCTGTATGTCCAGAAGACTCCTGACTGTGGACATCGGGTCATCTCTAAATGGATAAACTGTCATATACTCGAGGAGAATTTAAGGACATCTCTCTGGGAAGGACGACCGTGGTCACAGGTGTTACGCCCTCTGCTCTCTTGAGTCTTGTGCTATGATGTCTGCTTCAGTGAGCACTAATGATGCAGCTTTCACTGGATTCGTAAGCAGAACAATCAACAATACTCAGAAATGTGTATCTCTGTGAGCTAAGGAGAATCCTTTCATTTAAACCTCATCCATATTTGTGAATATCGGGAGATATCAAGATAGCAACTCACAAGAACACATGCATATATGTAGAGTCAGACAGATCTCTTGTTTCTAGGTGGAAGCAACACAAAGCTCATTAAATTAAATGAGTTAATTCTTGCCGTCACAATGCTTTCGGTTTACCAATATCATTTTCAATTATCCAGTTTCTGAAGAAATTTATTACAAAGCTCTGATAACAATGGGACAATAGACAGGTGTCTCCCCCCACCAAGTGTTTCTTTCTTTGATAGAGTTTATGAGTGTGCAGGCATCCATCTTCCTGCAATAAGCACTTACTAAGCTCCACTGTATACCAACCACACTACAGAGATGAATAGGTTTTCCTCCTGCACACAAAATGAAGAACAAACTTGGCACCGCCCAAATCTGGATGCAGCCTGACTACAGTGAAAGCGCTACGTGTCTGCTACTACACACAAACACTGCATTGCTAAGATCTGACAGTCTCCCCACCACCCAGAACATCTCCCATAAATATATTCATTGGGACAAATATTCATATAAATATTTATCCTGATATTCAAAAATATGGATGGTGTTTAAATTTTAAATTAAAGGATTCTCCTTAACACACCCCTACACACACACACACACACACGACAAAGTATTGAATCTTTTGAAACATTGCCCTTAACCAACAACCTCAGAACTTAGCTTGTCTGGGGTCAATGCCATCATTTCATTAATGAATCATGAGAGACTGTGAGCTACCACACTCCCTCCATGGGCTGAGGGGCAGCCTCCGGGTATTCGTGTCTGTTGTTATTTGCTAGCTGATCCTGTATTTTGGGACTCAACTATTGCTGCACCCTGAATGCCTACCAGAAGCACAGCCCTATACAGTGTGCCTGTGTGCTATAGCTTATGGGTCTGAGTGGATGGTTGACCTAGGCTGGTCTAGTACACACATGCACACACACACACACAGAGAGAGAGAGAGAGAGAGAGAGAGAGAGAGAGAGAGAGAGAGAGAGAGAGAGAGATAACCCTATGCATTGGCATATATAACCAACACATATATTGGTATTGATACACATGTGGATACAAATATAAACATAGTAATATAATGTATGTGCAGATGTGGTTGTATGTGTGTGTGCATGCACACAAGCGTATAAACACATGCCAGAAGTCAACCTCAGGTAGTGTTTCTCAAGCGCCACTCATCTAAACCCTAATTTACTATTTGAAATATTTATTATTTGCTAGTTTGAAACACTTAGATAATGAATCTTGGCTGTCGCCATGTACACTTGCATGCTTCTTCTCCGATGGGAGGTCATTTACTGGAGTAAGGGCCACTTACCACTGGTTACACTCCTGGAGAAAATAACCAACGCCAACAATCACTAATAGCCAATCCCTGGGAGGGATGGGACCTCATGGGACTCCCTTCCCATGTGAAATATGGACATGACCAGTCCTGGGTAAGCCCTGTGCGGACACACACAGCTGCAGCAGGTACATGAGTGCCCAGAAACTGTTCTCTGCACTTCTCTCCATCCTCTGGCTTTTACATCCTCTCCTTTCTGTCTTCCATTTCGTTTTCTGAGCCTTTGAGGGTTGTGATGGTTCTATTTTGGGCAGAAACTCCAGCATGACTTATTCTCAGCTGGTTTTCAGTTGCTTCTTGCATTCCTAGCTGCAGCAATGGGGCGCTTCTTGCATTCCTAGCTGCAGCAATGGGGCGCTTCTTGCATTTCTAGCTGCAGCAATGGGGTGCTTCTCCGAGGAAGGCTGGAAGTAGCATTCATCTATGAGGATAAATAGGAGTCCTGAGAAGGCGATTTGACAACATCACCATACATCAGAACAACAGTAGTAGGTTCTCCTTTTGGGCTCGTGACTTCTCCAGCCACAGGCTCATGACCAAGTTTACAGAACCAGGTATGAATTTTCTCCTTGTAGAGTAAGGCTCAAATCCGATCAGAAAGTGCTTGGTTACTCCCCTAAGGATCACACCATTATTGTGGCGGAGAGCACACTGTGTCCGGCAGGCCATTATTGCAGCTTATGTGAGTCCTGGCTAGATAAGATTCTTTGTGACTGTTTGCCCCTAGAAGCCTGAGAAGTACTTTATGGCTCAGTGAAAGTTGGCCAATAGGGAGGCTACTTCTGGGCCAGTGCCAGCTTGACTTCTCTATGTCCTTGACCAAAGTGTGTGACATCTTCAGAAATACGGTCTTACCTTCAGGTTCTAGTGTTCAACTGTTCCTTTTACCCTTAAAATTTATTTTTATTTATGAATATGTGTGTACATGTATGTAGTGCCTGATTATTTTTATGTGTACTATGTGTAGGCAGTGCCCACAGAGACCATGAGAAATCAGATCCCTTACAACTGGAATTACAGGTGTTTGTGAACCGTCTGATGAGGGTCCTGAGGACTACGCCTGGGTCCTCTAAAAACTCCACAGGTACTTTTAATTGCTTAACCGTAGTTCCTTTCATTCCTCCTTAGTTTTTGAAACAGTGTCTCTCCCTGGGACCTGGCACTCCCTGATTAGGCTAAACCAGCTTGTTAGTGAGCTCAGGAATCTGCCTGTCTCTGCCACCCAAGCCCTGGGATTACAAGCATGCACTACTATGCCTATCCTTTTAGGTGGGGGCTGGATACACACTCAGGTCCTCAGGCTTATACTGCAAGCACTTTACCTACTGAACTCTTTCCCCAGGCCCTAAATACCCTTGGATTGGTATTCCCAAAAAAACAGAACCAGAGAAAAGCATACACACAGGTGTACACACACACATTCTGCCAGTTCTCTGGCTGTTCTAATGTCAACCACTCTGTTTGATAGTTTGAACTAATTGTGACAATCCTCACTCACCTAGTGATCTTGTAACAAAGGACATCAATCAGAATCTCCCATTCATGTAAAGTAGAAGGGGCTTCACACCATTATGTCACATGCAATGTCAGGACATCACATGAGTTCATGGACTAGAGATGCCCAGCAGAGACCAGTGCCAGCCACACTCACCTCTTGAAGCAAAACCAAATGGTTCTGTTCCTACTGGCTGCCCTGCTCTAAATGCAGATTTAAACAGACAGTACTCAGAGGTCACACCTTCTGTGTAATATTTAAGGCTTACTTCTATATTAGATAGCTAAATTGATAAGGGGGTGATGACTATGGTGATGGTGGTGATGGCAATAATGCATGATGTTAGTGATGGTAGCGATAGTAATCACAATGATGGTGATGGTGATGCTGGTGGTGATAGTAATGATGGTGGTGATAGTGGTAATGGTGAATCTGGTGTTGATGGTCATGGTGATGGTGACAGTGATAATGATAATAATGATGATAGTGGTCATGGTGATGGCGATCATGCCAACGATAATGGTGAGGATAGTGATGGTCGCCGTGATTGTGATTATGGAAATGGTGGTATTGATGATGATGACAGTGATGTGTCTCCAATGATTTGTAATTGCCTTCAAGTGAAAGAAATCTGAATACCATCTTTTCCAATTCCATCATTTTAGTGACACAGAAACTCAGGCAGTAGAATGGCTTATGTTTTATTTTATCATGAAGATCTGATTTATAATACCCTGAAGTTGTTTACACATGTGCTCTCTAGAGCTCTCCGTGTGTGTACTACAGTGAATGTGGGATACTCCTCCTCTGGAGCAATCTTACTTAAGGTAAGTAGTCTCCTGAGCTGTGGCTGGGGTACAAGATACAATTGTCCAGGAGGCAGAAGTTATCACTTGTTTGTGTTTGGGAGTTTTCAGTTTTGTAGAAGAAAGCAACATGCTTCTGGTCTCCAGTATGCCTACGCTGTATATTCCAATTTTAAGGGATCACCTGACACAGTTAGGACCATCATCGCTGTGTCCAGCTGTATTTACAACCTGTAAACAAGGTGACATGCAAGTCTTGAAGAGGGGGTCACGGCATTTAAAGAGAAAACTGAAATGATTGTACAAACTTCTGGGAAGTGCCTGGCAGGTGCATACAGCATGAGCATGGTCTGACTTCTCTGACAACACTGTCTTGGGACAGTCACCCAGGTGGCACAATGGAAGGATGGAGTAACTGAGCCCTTTAGAGTCACGTACAAAAGAGTTTATTTCCTTTTCTACTGGGTAGTCCATCTTGCAGCTATGCTCTGGTGACATCAGAACTCTCCATTTAGCTGAAAGAAAGATAAGGAAGGACATGGTGTCTCTATTTGATTACTTAGAGGAATGAGAATGAAAAAAAATAGACATCTATGCTAGGGAAAAACAAAGAATGCTTTTATCATTGCTCCAGACTGCATGTATTTCAGCATGAGGTGAAAATTAGAGACAGACATAGCTATCTCAGTAGAAGAGACAAACCTAAGAGCACCATGACCAGGCTATCAAATGAGAAACAACAAGAAGAAAAGCCTATGGCATTTTTAGTTGCCTAAATGTAACACAAATATAGAAGTTTTCAAACAGAAGTTGGTGGTAACCATTTACAGAGACAGGCCATGAGTGATGCCCACAAGCACAGGCTCTCCTACACAGTGACAGCTGATCTTCTGCATTGCCTTGTCTGGATTTGGAATCACCTAGGAGGGATGTCTTTTGTTACCAAGCAGATATTTGCAGAGAAAGAGTTAACTGAGAAAAGAAAACTCACCTTTGATGTGGGTGACTTCACATGGGCTAGGGCCCCGGACTGAATACACAGAGAAAGGGGAGACCCTTGAGAAGTATCACTCCTTCTCTGTTCCCTGCTTAGCCTGCTTAGCACCAAGAACTGAGCTGCCTCTGTCACCATGTCATCTTGCTATGGTGGACTTCATATTCTTAAACTGTGATTCAAAGTAAATCCTTTCCTCCCTTAAGTTCTGTCCCATCAGATAACAGTCATTGTGGTGTGAAGTCACCCATACAGACCTCTGTACTGAACATGAGTTCTCTAGCTCAATGCCCACCCCGGAGATAAAGGGATCATCATTCAGGTACTGTCAGGCTTTCTCCAAAGTCACACATGGGTCAGCCAATGCATTGATGGTGGAAGCAGAGAGATTATAGATGCCAGTCCATCCATCTACCTGAGTGGACCATCCCAGTTCCCTAATTAGCGCTGCCCCTACCTTCTATGCACGTCATATCCTTGGCTAACACTGCAACCACACAAATGCATCTCCTGCATTTTTCCAGGCAGTCCACCTCAGCATGTTTCCTTTTCAAGGGAATGGGTCTAAATATCTTAGCCCAAAGCAATACTTCATGTCATCTTTCTAGTGACCCATAACAACTAATATTATGAATAATATGTAGAATATTTCAAACACCGTGGCCATTTCCAAAATATAGTGACCAAGTATAATGCTGCTCACAGTCACCCCCACTTTACACTTCACCCCAGCTTTCACTTGTGTGTCCTCTTAATGCCTTGCTAGGGGTCACAGGATAATCCTGTGGTGACAGCTCTGGAGGAGAGAAGCCAAAGATTCTGAGAGTGGAGAAGCAGGGCAGTGGATGAAGCAATTTTTGCACAGCATGAAGACCTGAGTTGCATAGCACACAAGTAAAATGCCAGCGATGGTGGCTCTTGGGGCTAACTGGTTAACCAGCCCAGCCTACTTGACAAACTCCACGTTCTAGTGAGAAACGCTGTACCAAGGAGAAAGATGAACTCTTTCTGAGCAACAGCTGCTGAGGTTGACCTTTGGTCTCCACACTCATGTGTATACACATGCATGTGCACCTGCACACACCCACATACTTGCACACACAAACATAGACATACACACACATACACACACACAGAAAGAAGACGAACACTGGTTAATAAACCAAGAACACAGAGGTCAGAGCATGGCATCTGAGTGCCTACTTTGTAGTCACCTATGCTAACTGCACAGACTCTGTCTCCTCTCCTTAAGCATATATTTTGGCTCACTCACCAGGATGCCATGTGCTCAGCAAGTAGCACAAGCATGGAAGAATTAGCAAATGAATGAATGAATGAATGAATGAACATACAAACACACTTTTATTCTGAGGTCACATCTATTCATATGTGTTTAGGTAAATTCCTTTTATGTTCCTTGTCCTTCCCAGGTTATCCATGGCATCTAGGGAAAACAAGCTGCCCTGTGTTTGAACAGGCCCCATGATGCTGGCTTCTAGATGCCTTCTGTGTCTAGTGCCTGAAGAACTGGGTCACATCCTCCTCCCATGTACCAAACCAAAGGAATAGTTTCCAGTCTCTTGTCTTAGACTTGCTGTGCATGAGCAGATTATAAAACACAGGGTGTTCAATTGGAAGAAGTTCAGTGGGATTCCCGACACATTCCCCTCAGACTGTCTGCCCCTGAATTTCAGCAATTGTGGTGGAAATGTTAATGAACGATGAATACTGAGGACGGTATTCATCTAACCTTTTGATGAGAACAGTGGTTCTGGACATGGGTCAGTTGGGTCATTAAATAAAACTCAATGTTAATGAGACCAAGTTAGAGACCTGGGCCCCTCATGGCCAGTGAATTCTGTGCAGAGAGACAGATTCTGGGTTCTGTGTTCAGCAATTTTCCCTCATCAACACAGCTAACCATTCCATAGGTGTGTGAGGTTGACTCCAGGGGAGAACCTGTGCGAGGTGAGGAAGTGTCAGCTTTCCTGTGCAGCAGCTGAACCACAGCCTACAGCACAAGAGAGACCATCAGTGAGTCAGAATCAGTAGATACCCCTCTGATGGTGGCAGGTAAGTGTTTGGTGGGTCAGGGCCCAGACATGGTATGAAGCAGCCACTAAGGTGAGCATGCCTCCCACCCTCTGACTTCATAGAGCCTTTGATTTCATGGTCCTTGTAGCTGCCCAAGGATAAGGTTGAGAATAAGTTGGATTTATTTGAGCATTTACCAGAATCTAATTATCTAGATTTAGGAGGCCTAACAGTTATTCTCTTCAGTGAACTAGTTCAAGTTTGAGTCTCTAGTGAAGACGAATAGCCCAATCAGGGTCTTTTAAAGTAGCCATCTTACTCAGACTACTGAGAGTTGGGAAGCTCATCCTGATGCCAAAATATAACTTCATGACATCAGTGAGAGTACCCTTTACAGTCAGCTTGACATGTAAAAACAAAATTTACTAGTGGAAGCCCTCTTCGGTTCACAAAACCTGTCCTGACACAACTGTTAGCCATGCTTTCCCAAGCCTTGCGGCTCACCACATCCAGGAATACAACCCTTCTCCCTGGCTTGCACCCTGTGGTTCTCATACGCGTGCGTCATGGGATGTTCACAGCTCAGGTGCACCTAGAAGTAGGAACAGAAGTTTTGGGGAGTTTCTTCTATCTGTGTTTGTCATCACCACATGTCAGGGCACATATCATAGTGGGGTACACAGAAGAGCTTTGTGATTTAACTCTCCAGTCTCCATCCGAACTCCTGAAACTGCCTGATTGTATACCAGGTCAGTGCTGAGTTAAAAGCAAATTCAAGTCAAGATTTTCAACCCAAACTTCATGAAGGGTGTATGCTCCAAGTGAAGAGGTTCACAACTTACATGTATGTATAGATTCTATAATACTATGTGTGTAGACTCACAACTTAAATATGCTTATTATTTCTATAGTAATTATAGAATTTCTATAATTATAGAATCTTCTACTACATGTGTGTAGATTATATAACTCTATGTGTGTATAGATCCTATAACTCTGTGTGTGTAGATTCTATGTCTGTTATGTGTGTGTAGATTCTATAACTCTGTGTGTATAGATTCTATAACTCTGCTATGTGTGTGTAGATTCTATAACTCTGTGTGTGTAGATTCTATAACTATACACTGTGTTTGTAGATTCTATAACTCTGCTATGTGTGTGCAGGTTCTGTAACTATGTCTTCTATATGTGTGTTGAACTACTATGTACTTTTCTAACTGTATACCCCGAAGCATCCCAACACTGATCATAATAAACTCAAAGCAAGCTTCCTCACTAGATTATTACTAAGACTTGAGTCTTTAAGGGATGTTAGTATGAGCCAGGAGGAGGGTGTGTTAAAATTCAGGACTTCTAGACTCCCATCCTAGAGATTTAAATCCTTCTGCTCCAGGTGGACCCTAGGAATCAGATCTCATAGCAAGTCCATCCACTAAATGGGCCCCATATTGCCAGGACACTATCTTCTGACAAAGATTGGTTTATGATTCAGGTCAGTAGTCTCCCTCACTGAATATGTGATTTATAGTTAGCTGATAAAAGCTGCTCAACCAAACCAGGAAACACTGAATATGTTTACCTTCAACATTTTTAACTTCCAAAGCTGAAGCTAGAAACTGCTTTAATTTCTGGAATAAAAATATCAAACAAAGTGATATGTCTTAGATCATTCTCAGACACACATACATTCACACACACATACACACACACACACACATAGAGAGAGAGTCAGAGAGAGAGAGAGAAAGAAAGACAGAGAGAGAGAAAGAAAGGCGGGAGGGGGAGGAAGGAGATGATAAGGAAAGCAGTCTTCTCTGTGACAGGGTAGTATAAGGCAAATTCATAGACTCTCCAATCCCAGGGCTACCAGAAATTGAAAGGACACCAGGTCTCTCAGGAGGAGTATGTGGCTAAGAACTTTTTCCTTCTGAATACTAGATAACCTGCTATGTCTCCAGGACAGACCAAACCTAAGCTAAAGAGAAAAGCCCATGTTGCCCTCTGAGGACTGTCCCCCTACGCTGGTCACCACCACCTCCCCTGTTCCATATCGCTGAGCACATCTTTTAGATGACCCAGTCTCTCACAGAGCTTCCTCCATCTGGCTGGACTATCCCAAGCCAGGACAGCTGGGAGGAACATCTATCTTTCGCTTTCTTTTACCAGGATAATTTTTGCTTTGCTGCCCAAGAGGACCACTGTGTTCCTCTCGCTGTGCAGACTTTACAGTGGAGTTCTGCCTGCCCAGACATTCTTAGTTTTCTCTCATCCCCTGGAATAAGACAAAATATGTAGCTTTCAATAAATGTTTTTGAATGGATAAGTAATATGGGATCCCTCATTTTATCTGCCTAAGCTTATAAGATATAACAGATAAAATGTAATTATCATGTAAGAGTAATAAACACTCATAATGTGAAGTGAGCAGTCTTCATTACTAATCCAGGCCCCCTGTGACCTCACACTATGAGTCTTATGTCTCTGGAATTTCTACCAGAGTTCCCAGACCCCAACAATACTGCTGAGAGTCAGCCCACAAGGTTCTTGTCTCCTTAGGGAATCTCCCCGCTCCTCCAGGATCATCGTGTGCTATCTTGTCTCCAGTATAGAGGTGTGGTACTCTCTTAGTCCCTCTAGGGTAGAGCTGCCATTACAAAGGCTGTGAAGGGGATAAGGGGCCACTGATTCCTGGCCAAGTGTTTATCCTTTGTGAGAGGCAGAGACCAATTTTGGAATTAACTAGGATGGAAGTTTAGATTTATAAGAAAACCACATGAGTTGAAGATAGAAATAATCTTAAATAATGAAATTGAGATGGCATCCTTTAGTGCTGCGTGCTAGCATAGAGCAGCAGGAAAGTAGCTTCCAGAGGTGCTGTGGTCTAATTCCTCTTGACTGGGGATGACAGACACATGCATAAAACCCACTGGTGTCGCATCAGAGACCAAAAGACTGATTTCAAATGGAGTGAGTACTTATTAAATGAATAAACAAACTAAAAAATTATTAAAGCTTCAAACTTGTTGCCTCAAACATTCCTACATACACGTAGCTGTGATTCAAGTTACAGCATTTGCCATTTGCTCAACATGTTAAAAACTCTAGCTTCATTGTAAGAAAACTATTTCTCAACATTCAAGTTTTAGGATCTATTCAACTCCAACAACTGTGTGCCTCATACATGTGGAGATTCCACATCCTTTTCTTTCAGCTTTCACCAAACATTCAGCAACTCTAAGCTCACAGTAAACATGTGGTGTGATAGGAATCACTTTAAGAGCAGGAGTTTGCTGGCTGAGCCAGAGTCCAGCACCTCTTACCCACCTGCAGGACCCTGTTCCAGTCTCTCCACATTTTCCTTCCCTGGTGGTGATCTTGCTCCGGATTCAAGAGGCAGCCTTGTTCGTCACACACACAGGGAGCCTGAGATCCCACACCCACCCTGGAGACCACCCTTCTAGCAGCGAGACCCTGATAAAGCACTGCCCAGATAGCCTGTCATACCACACCAGCACACCAATACATTTCCTAAACTGATCAATAGTAAGATTGATAAGTCTTCTGCTTGGTTAAGTTAATCTTCGTATCGATCAGCCTGGCAAACATATTGCTTTTCCTGGACAGCCTTCCTCTATAGCTCTGCTCCCCCACCCTGACACCCTGGTTGTCTGGTCCTATCAAGAAGAGAAATAGAACAACATTTTCTACATTAAACGCTTCCATTACATCCTGATCATCTTCACTGGCAACAGATATCTCCTCGAGCAGAGGATTTATAGACAGTGGGTGTCAGACTAATTTTTCTGAGGGTGTTAGAATATTGATAATGATCGGGGTCGTCCCAGGCTTGCACTCCGCACGTGGAGTTCAAATTAATAATGGTTATAAATCGGAGTGGTAAGTGCCTTTCCAATTATAGTGCCCAGAGCAAAGACCTCAGAAAATAGGACTACAAAGCCAAAACAAGGCATTCAGAGTCTGTTCCTAATGCAGTCTGGTTCTTATCCAATACGAAACAAAGTGAAACTAATCGAGAGAAAGTTGCTGGAAAGAATGAAGCCCCAGGTGGAAAAGATATTTGTAGGAGTTAAAACCTCTTTGCTCTTATCTAGAGAGAGGAGAGCTCTCTGTGGGAGTTAGAACCACTTTTTAGCTGAGATCCCAAAATCACTATGTGACTATATATTTGAGAGTTAGGCAGAGACAGACATGGCAGAACAGAACTGGACAAGACCTCTGAGAGGGAAGGGGGCACACTGGCTTCCACATCTCAGTTACTGCTTCCAATGGTCAACATGTACACATAGCTCTTTCCTCTGTATGGCAGCCTTCCTTGTAGCATGGAAATCTCGTCCTTTGCCTAGGAGCCATGGTCTTGGCTCCGCCCCATGGTCAGGTGATTCCTGTCCTATCCATAAGCCTGACTAGACTTCGTCCCTCTTCTCAGAAGTCTCACTGTAGGACCTCAAGGATTGGGGAGGCAACCACTCAAATGTGAAGCTTTATGCATTTAGAACCTTCAGAAAACAGTAGGTCAACAAACATTGCTTCTGGCCTCTGCCTTTCAAATTATACTTCTGCCTGTGGGGGGGGGTGTCTCTCATTCTATTCCACTGATACTTGACTTTTTCTATCATGCGTCCTCTGCCCCATGGGATGAAACAGCAGCCAGAGACCCTTCAGTGAAAGTCAAATGATAGTGCAAGTGTGCAGACCACATTCTCCGTCTTCCTGAGTTTTCCCTGACTTTGCTTCATCGGGAACAGATGATGGTCAGTAAATACCTGTTAAATAATATATAAAAATCAAGACAGGAAACTAGGGGAATGTTTTTGAAGATCGTGGGATCCCAGCATTTGCCTCCTTCTATTTCTGCTTCGTAGCAGAGACATGAACGGTCTTCCACTCTCTACTCCATAATATGCCTAAGTAGAGTATAATCCCAGAGCCTGTGACCGACAGGAACATTTTCTCCTTGTGCTGATCTTTGGCTAGAGCTGTCATTGGGATGTTATTTGGAGGCTGCTATGGGACCAGCTCCCATGGTGTAATGATTAATGCTCCGGACTCTAAATCCAGTGATCCGAGTCCAGATCTGGGTGGAACCTTTTCCTTGAGGAAGACACCAGATCAGTCATCCTCATCAATGCAGACCATGAAGCCCAATATAAACAGGCTACCCACGCCTGCCTCAACATTGCCAGGGTCATGTTTCACTTCACTTTATGGTGGTGACCTCCAAGTTGTCCTGCGTGGTCTCCACTGTAGCACAGACTTGCAGAAAACACATCTTCCTCTGTGTTATAGGATTACCAGAACCTGAACTCAGAGAGTTCACGCTGGCAGCATGGCCCAGAAAACTGGCATTTCAAAGTGGCATGGCTTTTTTTTTCTGCTACTGCTGAGTCAGGAAAATCTCTCTTAAAGGAGCTGCAACATGCTCCTTTAAATAGCAAGAAACTGTCTTAAACTCTGCATTTTTGTATCTAGAATTCTTTTTCAAGATTTCTCAGGTTTTTAAGTGGATTTTAGTTGGCCACAAGGGCACCAATTTGTTGGTGGAGGGTTGCTTGTTGGTTCGTGACTGCTCGGCAGCTCAGACCTGAAATAATGACACAGAAACTGTATTATTTAAATCACTGCTTGGCCCATTAGCTCTAGCTTCTTATTTGCTAACTCTTACATTTTATTTTAACTCATCTCTATTAATCTTGCATCATCACAAGATCATGGCCTACCAGAAAAGTTTCAGCAAATCTGTCTCAGGCAGTGGCTCCATGGCTTCTCTTGACTCTGTCTTCTTCCTCCCAGCATTCAGTTTGTTTTTTCCACCTATCTCTGTTCTACCCTATCAGGGGCTCAAGATGGTTACCTTATTAGCCAATGGTATTCACAGCATACAGAGGGAATCCCACATCAGTGAAGAAGTGGCCAGGCCTCAGTGTCCAGCTGATGTGAGTAAGCTCTGTGTGGTAGAGCAAGTTATTTAAGACATCTGCCCATGGATTACAGGTTTCTGTGACTTTTTAAAATGACAGACAGGTTTCTATATCCTTTTATTTTTGCAAGATAACTGAAGTTTCTTTACTTTTTTGTAGAAAGGGGAGCCTTCCTATTGTTGGCACTCTGGGAAATACTTCCACACAGCATTTGCGGCCAAGAGCCAGCTATCCATCCTTTCTACTTGTCTTCTGTGGAATATTAACATTTTATTCTGAATCTGAGATGTCCCTGGTGGACCAAAAGTGGGGAAGAAATTAAAAACGAAGCAAAAACATTCCTCTCTCTCCCATCAAGAGAATAAGAATTCTGACTGCTTCCAGGGAAGTGGCAGATACAATCCTCTTATTTCCCCTTCAGATAAATTCTCACTTTAAACAAAGCCATTTTCTTTTGAAAGAATTGTTATGCAGACACATACCAAAATCACTCAAAAGAGATGTTTTGCCTCAGCATAATTTGAGGCATTCAATGTAGTCTGACAGTCGCCAGCAAGCTGGACTTGCTCCCTTTATCCCTCCCACACTTGTCTCATCTTCTATTTCTCTATGTGCATGTGTTGGTATAGTTACACACATGTCTGTGCTCTTGCATATGGAGGCCAGAGGTCTGCCAATGTCATATGTCTTCCTCGGTGATTTTTTTTTTTTTGTATTGTTTAAGCTAGAGTCTCTCCCTGAATTCAGAGATTGGTGGTTGGCTAGTATGTCGAGCTGCCATGCACTTGACCCAATGAGGCAGTTCCTCAACTCTATCTCAGAGACTTTTTCTTTATATACAAGGGCTTGGACACCTATGCTTAGTTACTATCTATGCTTAGATGGGTCATTCCCAGACAGAAATGGATTTTCACACCCCCATCCAGACACCTGGAAATGTTGGAGAGACTTGAGTCTTCATCCTTGGGTCAAGAGCAGGTAGCAGGTAGAAGTCAAGGACTCTGTAATGCCAAGACACTGAATCAGTCAGTGCTAGTGTCAGCATAACAGGGATGATGGGTCAGAAGTCCTGAGTTAAATGACCATGAAGTACGTGACACAGCTTCCCAACACTCAGCCTGATCGAAGGCAGAGTTTCTAAGCTAATGCGTACACCTTGACATGTGATAGATGTCACGGGTCTGCATAGAAGATGCTGTGCTTTTAAACTTTCTCACACATGACAGCTGTGCAAGACCCAGTCTTTAAAGGGAGCATCTCTGAGAGAGGTGATGGTGTGGATGAGAACCATAGCAATGAGGGAATAACTGCAGCTTATGTAATGGGAGGAAAACATGAAGTGGTCTGGGAAAACCTGCAGAAAGCTTAGAAAGAAGGGCAAACAAGGACTGGAAAGAGCAAACTTGTATTATTTTTCTCATTACTGTGACAAAATACCTAGCAAAGGAAACTCAAGAAATAAAAAGTTTATGGAGTATTTGGACCATCGTGGTAAAAACATCATGTATATTGGTCAGTTTTTGTTAACCTGACACAAGCTAGAGTCATCTGGGAAAAGAAAACCACAGCTGAAGAGCTGCCTCCATTGGTAGACTCTGTGGCCTGTCTAAGACATTTGGGGGATTAATAGTTGATATTGGAGGGCCCAAGCCACTGTGCATGGTTCCACCCCAAGAGAGGGCCATGGGGTGTATGAGAAAGCAAGGTGAGCAAGCCATGGGAGCAAGAGAGTAAATGAATCTCTTTGGCTTCTAGCCTGTGTGAGCTCCTGCCTGGCTTCCTTCAAAACCAAAAGCAATCAGGACACAGAAGCCAAACACAGTCTTCCCTCCCCAGTAGGTATTGATCAGGGTGCTTATCACAGCACCTGATAGAGAACAGGGGTAGCCTGGCAGCAGAAATGTGGAACATCTGGTTACACGGCACCCACAATCAGGATGCAGAGAGACATGAGGGCCAGTGCCCAGCTCATTATCTTTTTATTTTTCCAGAACCCCAACCCATAGCCTGATGCCCTCTACGATCAGGGAAGGTCTTTCTCCTCAGTTGGTCTTCACAGACATGCCAAGAGGTGTGTCTCCTGGGTGATTCCTGAGCCACTCAAGTTGACGATGAGAATTAACCACCATAGGTCATAGAACTCAGCACATGTGTGAATGACAGAAGATTACTCTCCAAACTGTTCAGCAGAGCAAAGTCCAGGAGGAATCGAGTTGATCGTGCTGCTACTAAGCAGCAAGAATAGAAAGACAGATGGGCTGACTTCATTGTGAGTCATTACACTGGTTTGCCATGGGGCTAGAAGACAGAGACCACCAATTTACTAACACCAGGCAGTCACACGATGCCCCACTACTGCTTTTTCCTATAGAATTCTCAGGGTCATGCAGTGTGGTACCTTGGGGAAGGGTAGTTTCAAGTGGTTTTAAGGAGCTGGAAACCTCTCTTCTTAACGACTGGGCATCAGTGACCACACACTTATAGCTCTCAGCTGTCTCAGCTTCACACAGACACCCAGGTTACCATCATGACCTTCTATATTTAAGCTGAACAGACATAGTCTCTTCATTTCTTTCCACACAAAGGTGAAGCTCCATCCTGTCTGGACAAACCATGGTCTCTCAGTTCCAAAAGGCCACTGTGTCTCTGACCAAGGTCACCTAAGGGAGGATATCTCCTCATGCGGATTAGAACCTTTTGGCCTCATTGTTCTCATCACCCTGTACCATTATCACATGCTAATACTGGACTCCTTCCCCAGCCCAGTCTAAGAAGCAGCATTGAAACTTCAGATAGTCACAGAGGGAATGGGAGTAGGAACCACTATCCCCAAATTAGACGGTGACTTCTAGAAGCAGAGACAGGGGGCTAACACTCACAAAACTCAGCCATCCTGCTTCATTGGTTCTTCTTGTTTCCACACTGCACTGACAATGGATTCAATGACCAAGGGGTTTGCCTCTGTGCTGCACAGTGCTTCCTCCTGCCTGACCAAATTCAGGGTGGCTGCTGGCCTGTCCTCTGTGAACTGTGTGATTCTTGAGATGGAAGCCTTGTCTCAACACCCTTTGTTTCCCCAGTGGGTGGTGCTTGGGGAGTCAAGATCAGTGCTTTTCATGCAGAAGGTGTCTTCCTTAGCTCGTTTCAAAACATACTTAATTACCTTTAAGTGTGTGTGTGTGTGGTTGCATGTGTGTGCACATGTGCTGATTCTCACAGAGGCTAGAGGAACCAGAGACCCCTGGAGTTCCAGTCAGTTGTGCGATACCTAATGTGAGTACTGAGAATTAAACCGGGGTCCTCTGGAAAAGTAGGTCATGCTCTTGACCCCTAAGCCTTCTCTCCAGCCCCTTCCTTCACTTTTAAACCCTAGAACATCTAAAGTATTTTGTGGATTTTACAACTTGTAATTTCTATCATACCCATAGAAACCTAAGCATTTCTAAATCATAGACTATTCTATCATACCCATAGAAACCTAAGCATTTCTAAATCATAGACTATGAGATCAATAGAAAATTACATGCAAATAGAGTTATACAGGCTTAGCCAGAATGGAATGACCTATTCTTAGGGACATTTGTAAAGAGGATCCCAAGTGGTCTGTACTCCTCTAATCCCCAAGGGAACTCAGGAATTTCACTCTGTAGATGCAATCTTAGACTACAAGTGAGAAAAATGAAATCTACTACCTGCTAACAGTATTCATTGAACTGCCTCCCTGCCCATCCCATAATAATATGCGCTTATCATAAATGTGTGTGGAGAGAGTCTTCCGTGAGTCTCACTCAAGGAAAATGGGCACAGCAGTAAGGATGCAGCTCACGGCATTGTGAATCTATTGCGCATGTTGGCTGCAACGCAGCAAATGCATTTTCGTATTGATCGGCACTGGCTAATTAATAGACAGCATTATAGGAATAATACAATCATAATAAATGAAACTGAACTCAAACCAAGAGACCTTGGCAATGAGTTGCTTGGTAATTATGATTCTTTCTGAGCATAATGGACAATGTTCATAAGCCATTTCTAATTTATGGTAGTGTTATGATTTATAGTTGGGACTGGCAATAAATCCAAGGTGAATGTGTAAACTGTGAAATCTTGCCTACAATATGGTATCCTTGTTATATTAAAAGGCTATGAAAATAAATTGTGTAACTTTTCAGAAAAAAAGTAATTAGGTGAAGCATAGCATACAGCCTAATGAATTATACACAAATAATGAAATATTGAAAATAAATAAAGCACTGCATCATCTCTACTATTTCCCCTGACTAAAATAGAAATTATGAATTGCCTCTTGGGGGAGGTTGAACAAAAATCCTTCCACCTAAGTTGGATGCTGTTCATTTGCCGTGTCTGTCATTTCACTGTCTGACTCACTCTCAGAAGGGAAACATCTCATGGTAGGCAAATGCATAAACATGGGGTTTGTACATGGTTTGAGGGGGAAGGTAATGGAGGCCACCTGAGATCAGGATCAGGAAAGTCATGACTGCCACATCAGAGCAATCATGAAGGACAAAGTAGCTAAGTACTGATCCTAAGTAGGATGAGATTCTAGTTTGGCCTGTAGCTGCCCTCATCTATAGGATGCAATTCATATGGCCAACAAGGACTTAAATCTCACCATTTCACCCCTAAGGCTCCTCTGAACCATACATCCATGAGCAATCACTGGACAGGTCCATTTTGTCTAGCTTGTGACCCAAACTTGATGCGTGCAGGAAGTTCTCTGCCCACTACTGTTTTTACAAAGCCAGCGTCATGTCTGTCTATCCATGTTACCCTTCCCCCTCATTCCATGAGAAATGCTGTATTGAGAGGCTGCTGTTTCTGATCTCATTAACCTCCCCAGCACATCATTAAGACCATGCAGAAATCTCTTCGCTGGTGCCATTCTCAGCTCTTAAAGCAACCTGGATAGCTCAACCTGTTTGTCCACTTGACATGTCTTAAAAGAACCTCAGCTGATGAATTGCCTCCTTTAGATTGGACTGTGGGTATGTTTTTGGACCATCTTCTTGGTTAGTCATTGATGTGGGAAGGTCCAGCTCACGGAAGCAATGCCACCCCTGGGTGGATCATTCTGAATTGCACTGTAAAAACAAGCGGGGAAAGCTTGTGGAAGCGAGCCTGCAAGCATCAATCCTCCCGGTCTCCACTTCAGTACAACATTCGTGTCTCCACTTCTCCAGATGATAGACTGAACCCTATAAATCAAATAGACCCTTTCCTTCTCAAGTCGCTTTTGGTATTTATCACAGCAACAGAACCCTGACCAGAACAGAGATTGGTGTAAGAGAGTGAGACGTCGCTATGACAGATCCGACCATGCTGTTTTGGGGAGAATTGTGGGATAATTTTGGAGCCTTGGGTTAAAAAAGGAATTTAGTGCTCATAATTGGTTGTTACAGGAGTTTGGAAAACAAGAATATTGAAAGATGTGCAGAGGGCAGAAGCCTGGCTTGTGAAATTCCAGAACTGGCACAGACTCTATCATAGCCAAGTCAGCAATGTTTTGAATTAAGAAAAAAACTGGGAGGAGTGGGGGGAGGACAAACTATGATCAGGACATATCGTATGAGAAAAGAATCTCCTTTTCATAAAGGGGATTGGGGTAGAGTAGAACCTGCAATTTTCATCCCAGTGAAAAATTACCTAAAACTATATAAGTAATACAAACTGGGTTTGGTGAGGAAAATAAAGAAAAGAAAAAGTTTATATTTTAAAATAAAACCTATTATTGGCAGCACTTGGGAGGCAGAGGCAGGCGGATCTCTGTGAGTTTGAGACCAGCCTGGTCTACAAGAGCTAGTTCCAGGACAGGCTCCAAAACCACAGAGAAACCCTGTCTCGAAAAACAAAAAAGAAAAAACAAAACAAAAAAAACAAAAACAAAAAAAACAAACAAACAAACAAAAAACAAAACAAAACAAAAAAAACCTATTATTGGGGAAAAGATAAACTTTCTCGACAATAAAGGGGGGACATTTATCACAGTGCACACATCTTCTAAAAAAATGCAGCTAAACCCAGAATTTGAACATAAAGAAAAGACCTGTAGAACATTCCATTGAGAAGTCAAAAGCTACAATAAGTTTCAAGCTAACTAAAGCACACTTAAAAATCCTTAGCAAGAGCAAGGGATCTTGTTATACAGTCACTCAGCAAACAGTCAACTGTGTTCTACACATGACCAAGCAACAGCAAAACAATGAGGTAACTAAGTGTTTAGAAAAAAAAAAAACTTATGAATTTAAGATAACAATGTGTGTGTGTCTGTCTCCTTTGAATACTCAGCAGAGACACAGTAGTCTTGAAGTCCCATGTTCCCCAACACATTGATTCATGTTACTGAATGCAAAAACTAATGGAAGAGAAAAAAGACAAAAATATTGTTTTTATTTTGTTACACTTCTCTCGTTAATTGATACAAGAATAAAAAACCTGCGCAAGGGAAATTTGAACAACCCAGCAAGCCTGCTGATCTAACTCTACCCCAACCACAGAACCCTTATGCAGAGTCCATGGGGAAAGTTTTTGAGATTAGTATGTATTGAGCGACACAAAGGACCAAAGCAATTCAGAGTTGAAATAAGTCCTGTTAATGAAAGCCATCGAAATAAACTAGTCATCAGTAACTAAACAGACAAGGAAGCCCACAACCCTTTAGAAAAGGAGACACAGTCTTCTACCCAACCAATGTGTAAAAGATGAAATCATCAATGGAAATGTACATATTTTGAAGTGAGATATGTTGAATGTACCAAGTGAATTTTCAAATCTCTTAGGTCTGGGCATAGATATACACACCTGTAATCCTTTCCCTAGAGAGTGGGGCAGAATGACTAGGAGTCCAATGCCGGCTTCTATCATAGTACTTGGGGCCACCTTGTGCTGCATGAAACCCGACTCAACTCCCTCTCTAACCCCAAGAGCACCTCTTTGGAGACACTAATCAGACAGTCACAAATTGAACTCATCTTCTTCTCAGGGGTAAAAAGCAGGAACAATCTTGTGTAGTGGAGACCCTCTGGTTGCTAAGCTCCCTGCCAGTCACCCTGGCCAAGGATGCAGCTGTGAGTCTCATCCAGGCTGGGTGTGCTATTCAGTGATGTGACTGCCCCCGGGTGACCTCTTGTAAGTAACCCCAATAAGCTACACTTAGAATGGTTCTTTAAAACTTTGCTTTGTCTTTGAAATTCTGGATCTGTCACAAGCTTTGGTGCTAACTTGCTAAGACATTAAGGGAAGTCTTTCTGGGCAGTACAAGCTTGTCCAGTAGCTCCATCTAGCTGGGACTAGAGCCTGGCTTGCCTCGCTTAAGAGGAGCATAGCTCACTGGACAAATCACAGAGAGGGAAGGAAGTATAGATTCAAGGGTCCTGAAGACCCAGAGACCCTGCACCTGTTAAGCAGGTGAGCTAAAGCTGAACCATATGAGCAGTGCAAGAAGACACTGGTCTGCAGTTTAGATAACGATGCACAGCAGGATCCAATGAGGCAAAGTAGGCACAGTGGTGCAGTGGGTCCATGCGGGGAAGCTTCTTTAATGAGACAGCCAAGCCGAGTCCTATGCTTGGCTCTTCAAACCAATGTGAGTTTTATGTAGAGGATAGCTGTTTTCAAAATTCAGAGAATAGGCTCAGGGGCCCAAATACTGAATAATTTCTTGATAAGACAAGTGACACGCAATTTTGAATTCAGTAAATTTTATCTGTCCAATTTTAAACTCTAGGGATTAAGACACGGCAAGAATATATACCTGACTCATGGGCAAGTTGCAATTAGACCACCAGATCCCACTCTGTCTGAGGATCTTAGCACCAAAACAGGTAGGTGGCCAGGAAAGGCTGAAGGGGATGGAAAGGGAAAGAACCCGGGCTTTGGGGTTAGATGGTTATGTGATGGCTTGCTGCAATACCAATTGACTTCTTCCTCACCAAATAGCATGCACCTTGCTTGCCAGTACCATGTCAAAACACAGCTCCAAAACTGCCTGTGTTTTTTGTGAATTGTGCAGGAGCTGATGTGTATGACTAATCGCTACTTCCCTGCAACCCTATCTTCTTCCTTTTTCCTTCTTCTCCTGGATGGCCCTGCTTTCACGACACCCTTCCTTTCCCCTTCTTCCATTCCACTGTGCATGCCACTTGTGTTTTCATGTACTTGGTCCCTTGCTATTCTTGTTCATGCGCCACACCCCTGCCCCATTTCCTTGCCAATTTACTTGTCTCCTTGCCTTTCTGACTTGTGCTCACCACCCCTGCCCCATTAGCATGAAGGGTTTTAAACAGAATGGAAAAAAGGACCAAGCACTTTGTCCTGCTTTCTGTCCTCTCCCAGAGGCTCTCCTATCTGCTTCTTTCTGTCTCTGTGCATGGCTGTTCCTCTTTTTCTGTGTCTCTGTCCCCCACTTCCTTGGATGGCTGAACCTTTGCTCCTGTGTCTCTCATTCATGGGACCTCCAGGCCCAAATCGATGTGGTGGTGGGGGAGGTGACTGGCGGAAGGCCCGCACAGCTGAAAAACTCAGTGGCTGAAGCACTTAAGAGGGAGACTGTGTAATTAAGTGGAAATCGGCCCTCCAGCCCCCTGGGCACTGGGCGTCAGCAGCAAGAGAAAGCCCCCTCATTACCCAGTGAAGAGCTTCATGATTGGCCACTCTGGTCAGGCCTCTGGTGGCCCCTTTGTTACCACTGTTGAAGGAGTGCACTTTCTGTGAGCTGGCTTTGCCAAATGTTATCATTTTAAAAGCCGTGAATGAGGGGGAGTGGGGCCTAGGGGTATACACAGTCCCATATGCTGGGGACAGAGAGACAAGTGTAATACTGCACTATTAGTCTGCCACAGGAGTTCACTTCTGCCCTGAACATGAGGCAGCTTGAGAGGATTATGCAGGACAGGCTGTCACATGATGAAATTTTCAGAAATCTGTTAACCCCTGCTCAGACCCAGTGAATATTTTATCTCTCCACACGGAGAAAGAAAGGTGTATTTATTAACATTGGGAAGACACAGCCAAGAGACCAGGCACATGAAAGCAGAGAAGAAGCAGAGTCCTGAACATCCATTTGGAACAGACGCAGGCAGGGAGGTGATGAACAGGGTAGGAGGGAGGGCAGGATCTACTAGAAAAATGTCATGGGGAGAGAATGGCAGTGGGAACAGGCCAGAGGGGATCTGTCTGGGTCTTAAGGAGAGGAAGCAGTGTGGCTGCTGGCCTGGTGAAGATGATCATGGCCATGACAGTCAGCGTTAAGAACGCCACCAAAGCCACACAGACCTCCAGAGAGAGGGAGAAGTGATGGGGTAGATTTCAGCTGGAAACGTTTTACCTGATTCATGCAATTGTTGAACTCTAAGGACTTTTTCTTTTCATACTAGTTTTCATTTTAGAGAAAAAAGGAAAAAAGAATCACTTAGAATCATAGACTAGAGAAGCCAGCATACCTGTGGGTAGCAACTTGGAAGGTCTCACCATGCATAGAAAACATGGTGTGGGGATATTGGGACCCTTCACCCCAAATCTCTCCAGTTGACTTGGGTCAGGCATCATACTGAGGACATGGGGATATTTTCCAAGTACATCTACGGGAAAGGACAGCAGAGGACTTGCAAGCATTGACGCTTGTAGTGACCGGTGCCTCCCATGTAGCCACAAGAGAGGAAAGTGTTGGGTTGGGAAGCCTTCTCCATGAACACTTGAATCCACAGGGTCCCTTAAAGGGGTCACAGCTACTCCTAGTTCTCTTCAACTTTGTTCCAGGAAACTGACTCACATGGCAAGGCCAGATCCTAGATGCACGCTTGTCTAGATCTTCTCAGAGGTAGTTGGCAGTCTGTCTAGGTCTAGAGTCACTAGCTACTTCTGATGGGTAAACGAACAAACTGATATCTGCCCAGAAAAACTGTATGCCATTTTAAAGGGATAGACTTGTGTGCGCTTTTAACAAATAAACCGGACACAAAATGTAGAGGGGCACAGAACATGTGGTACATGTGAAAACAGCTTAGCACAGTTAGTCCCTTGCTCACGTACACACACACACACACACACACACACACGGAGAAATAAAAGCACAGCTCCTGGGCTTTTCTGCAAATTGCCCAGATTACGGAGATAACGTTTGCCCAACAATGTCACAGGGTCACAGAAAAAAAACCAACACAATATGCTTCTCCAAACCCAGCCCATCTGAACACCCGATCTCGGGTGTAAGCGGAGCCCAGGGGGCGAATGACAGAACAAAAGCACCCTCTGCTAATTGACTGAAAAATTAGCCGGGTTGCCCCATGGGAGGCGCGGGAGCTGTGGCAGATGGAGGCTGTTGGGCACTGCAGCTCAAAGGCCCCCTGAAACCCGCTGTGGGTCTTCTGCAATTATGGGTCACAGCACTCCTCTTGTTAGGCAGAACACCAGAAAGTCAGGGCAGGGGACAGAGGGCCAGAAGGTCCTGCTTGCCCCACCCCCATGCTGAAACTCTCAGCCTGACCACGCATGGGGGCTGCATGCTTTGGGCTGTTTGTATGTTTTTATACACTTGGCCTCTGGCCCAAACAGCTGCTTTCTTTGATTCTGGTGATCTGAATTAATCCTCATTGGTGTGTCTTGATCATTAGCTGTGGGTCTGTGCTTCTTGGGCAGTACAAGTGGAGCTGCGTCAGGGTGGGTGGGACGACTGTTCACATGTGTGCACAGGAGCACCCAAGTGCAGCAACCAAAGCTGCCTTTCTGAACACTGCCTCACCAACACTAGCTAGGATGACTGCTCCTCGAGAGAGAATGAAAACCTGTGGCTGATAACGTTGGAGCCCAAAGCCTTGGCTAGACTAGCTATTTAGCAACTGCTGGGATGCCTCCATCTCTGCCTCCCCAACGCTGGGAGTACAGACACGCTGCCTCACCCAACTTTGAATTTTGAGTATTGCAGGCCCTTTCATGGAAAGTCCTTTATTGGCTGATATATCCCTCCAAACCCACCCTTTATGTCTTCTGCCATGATAAACACCCAGTAGAATAAAGTAAGAATATGGGTCTGTTATCATCTAACTCCAAACAAACATCAACACCCTGCAGCTTTTCTTTCTTATGTACTTCTCAGACATCAAAATGCAACTCCATTTCTCTTGGTACTAAGTTCTGTTAAGACACTCACTGCTGGGCTGGAGAGATGGCTCAGCGCTCAAGGGTACTCACTGCTCTTCCACTGGACCAGGTTCAATTCCTAGCATCACATGGTGACTCATAACTATCTATAACTTCAGTTCCAGGGGATCTTTCTGGCCTCCTCGGGCACTAAGCACAATGTAGTACAGAGACATATGTACAGCCAAAACGTTCATGTGCACGGAATTTCAAATATAAAAAAAAAAAAAAACAGTTTAAACGCCTACTGTTGAATTGCTAAATCAGATTCAGCATCTCACTTTGCCTGAATTTCTTTGTGTTTGTTTCACGTTGGAGTTTTGTGGAGAGGCACATCCCAGAGAGAACATGGAACATTTTGACCAGCTTGTTTACACAGGGATGATTTAATATATATATATATTCTTTATGTTGTTACACATAAGATGCATTCCTTGGATAAATGAGTAACAGTTTACATTTTTCAAATAATTCTGTACATGATCATTAATATACCACCATGTCAGCAATCACCTGGACTATGACAGAAGTATTTGACTTTATCCCCTTGTCCCTTTGGATGTCTGCACAGTGGGATCTGACATCAGATGGAACCCACAGGTTTGCAGGGCAGCTTATTCAGTTGGCATTTTAGTACCAGTTTGGGTGCCATTGCCACGACCTGCTTAACCACTCTGCTGTTGCTGGCTTTCAGATTCGTCCCTAAACTTTAATTTTTAAATTTACTTTCAGAGATATGTGAGTTAACAGGTTATCTTCTAGGAAATTATTTATGAATATTTTCTCTCAATGTCTATTTCAGACTCCCTTGACCTTTTCCCTCACACAGGAACAACTGAACTCTTTTTTGTCAATAGTAAATGTTTTGAGCGAGGGGTTACTTGTGCCCAGTGTAGTCTTTTAAATTCTGTGACGTCTTTGAGGTGAAGCCATCTTTTTGATTGATAGATAATTTGAATATTTTTCTCTCTATTTTTTTCTTTGTGGTTTTAGCTCAGAGTTTGCCTTTTCTATTGACCAGTTGCAAGAAACAACATCCAGAGTTTGCCATTTCCTCTGGGTCGTATGTTTTCATTCCCACGTGTCTTGCTCTCCCGTCACTCCCGGCCATTCTTGGTGTGAGTTTATTTCTTTTGTTTAGGAAAAGGATGTATACTTCTCTGCTGTGAAGCTGTTCTTAGTTCTTCTTATAGGCTTCAAGCTTCATTTCAAGTCATCTCAAAAAATTGAACCTTAGCGCCAGTTCCCCTCTTTTCTTCAAAAGAGTTCTGTGTTTTTTGAAATGTCCTCCTGTACTTTTGGGTTATTCACAAGTGTGTTGCCTAATTTCCCAGAGTTTGGATATATCTTTCTCTCCTTGGTTTGTAATTCAATTCTCTTCTGATTTTAACATTGCAATTCACATGACATAGTTCACTAATGAGTGAGTCTAATGACCAGGGTGGCAGACTTTCTCCTCTTTCTCTTCTCTTCATGACTTCCTGAATCCACTTAGTGTCACCAATATGTGTTTGGGTGTGGGGCCATCCACTGAGTCTGGGGAAACCTACTAAGGCCACACACACAAAGAGAAGGGAACCTCCCTCCCTCATCAGCTATCAAATGGCAACAGGTGCTCAGCTAGGGGTGGAGCTTCAGGATCCCCTCTTCCATTCATGCTTGAAAGTTGACTGAATTTCTCTTAATCAGGTCTTGTGCCATTTCTTTGTTCTCAGAGCTGCAACATCCTGGTCACATTTAGAAATCAGCATTTAATGGCTTTCTTCCACATTCCCCAGCTCTTACAGTCTTTCTTCTCCCATATTTGTGATGTTCCTTTCTGGGTGGAGTGTGTGGCTTACACATCCCATTGAGAATAGACCACACACAGGCACTTATTCTCAGCACTTTAACTGGTTATGGGTCTCTGTGTTGGCCCTTGCACAAACTGGGCAGTAAGGTTAAAACCCCTAACAAGCTGATGTGGTGATTTGAATAGGATTGTTTGAATGCTTGGCCAATAGGGAGTGGCACTATTGGGAGATGTGACCTTGCTGGAGTAGGTGTGTCCTTGTTAGAGGAAGTGTGTTGCCTTGCAGGTGGGCTTTGAGGTCTCATATGCTCAAGCTCTGCCCAGTGTGGCACACAGTCTTCTTCTGCTACCTACAGATCAAGATGTAGAACTCTCAGCTCCTTCTCTAGCACCATGTCTGTCTGCATGCCACCATATGTTTTGCTATGCTGACAATGGACTAAAACTTTAAGCTGTAAGTCAACCCATTAAATGTTTTTCTTTATAAGAGTTGTGGTCATGGTGTCTCTTCATGGTGATAGAAACCCTAAGTAAGACAGTAACTAAGTTATAGAACCTTCATTCAAATGTAGCCTCTGTCGTCTGCCATGCTCTCAATCTTGTTCTCTACAGAGTGCTCTGTTCATCTGATCCATCACACACTGCTACCCTAACAACCTTCAGTAGCTTGTGTTGATGACTGATGTCTGTGCCCTCTGTAGCAATTGCCAGTTGTGTACACAAGAGAGCTGCACCACGCATCCTTTTCTAGTAAGTATTACCCATATGTACACTGTTCCAGGACTGACCATTTAGGCTTGCATGATCTATCAAGAAGATCCTGAAGAAAAAAAAAATTTGACTCCCTTCCTCAGCAACCACTGACTGACCATAGCCTTTCAACTAGAGATGGCGGTCTTGAGAAATTCGTCCCCATCCATGTTGGCACATGGAGCTATATGACCTAGTGCATGTCTTGTGCGAGTAAGTGTACTGTTGTGAATTCACATTATGCTTTGTCCCAGACTTGCCATTTTATTATTGGTTTTCTTTTCTCTCTATTTTTGTTCCAAGCTTTCATCTTTCCTGCTCTGTTGGGTCATTTGCATATTTTTAGCATCCCACAGCCATTCTAACATCTACTGCATTTTTGCTGTTTCTCTCTATACCTCTGTGTATATAAATATTCATATCTGTCTATATTATATGCTTATGCATTCATATCCATCCACATATATCCTTACATATTCATATGTTTGTATGAATATGCAACCCATGCTCATGTGTGTGTATTAGTTTTAGGGGTTTCTCCAAGGACTGAAATATACATACTTAATTTCTCATGGTCTCTTAGCACCAATATTCTACCTCATAGCCCTCTAGACATTTTCTTCCTTTTAATATTACAGTTGTCTTCCAGACAGCATTTGCATGTATTAAACCCCCATTTCTTAAAACTCACAAATGTTGCTTTCAAATAACAAATGTGTTTTAAGAAGTTTAGCAAGGAGCTCACCGTGAACCCCACATCTACCATTCACTCGCATTCTCAGGCTGATGTTCTTCAAGTGTTGTTCCCCTTCTGCAGAAATCATGTCCTGACACTGGCTTCTGAAAGGGCCTCTGGCTTGTGACTTCTCTGGCTCTCCCTTCATTGAGGAAGCTTGATTTGATTCATTCATGGAAAACTGTGCCTGCATATGGAGCCCAACCCCGGGCTCAGGGTGCTCATAAAACACCGTAGAGATTTTCTGGCGTCTCTGGTTTCTGATGGGAAATAATGATCCCCAGCCCTGCAACAAAGTTCTGGACTTCAGTGGGTACTGAACTTTATTCCTGCTGGTTTTCAGCTGCCTTACTGTGCTGTGTCTGCAGTAGTTTCCTGCAGATGGAAGTTTCTGTCCCACCTGGTCCCACTACCATTCAGTTCCAAAGAAACACACAGAGGCCTATTACCTCAGGCATGTTATTAACTAGCTCTTACAACTTAAATTAACCCATAATTCTTATCTATTTTAGCCACATGATTTGGTACCTATTTCTAGTAAGGTATTTTCATCTTGCTTCCTCTGTTTTTGAATGACAACTACATCTCTGCCTTTATCTTCCCAGAATTCTCCTAGTCTGGTTGCCATTTCTATACTTCCTACATGGCTAATGTACAAGCAGTGTTTTAGTAAAGAAATATGAGTGGCAAATATTTACAGTATACAAGAGCATTATGCTACAGCATTTCCCTTGGCCTGATAGTACCCGAGTGGCCCTTAGTTTCTGAAGGCTGAAAGAGGATGCTTCTTGCTATATCATCTCAGTCATTTTCCAGGATTAAATTCTCTCCTCTGGTACTCTAAAGGTACAGAGATCAGAGATCTGTTACTGTTCTCCGCACCTCTGAGTTACAGTCATTCTTAAAACCTAATCGTTCTTCCTTCATTTGTCGTTTGACTTTTTAATCGTAAATTCCTTATTTGTTTCATTGTGCTTCTTGCCCATTATTTCAGACTTGCTCTTCTTTCAATCAACCCCAATGGTCACAATGCTTCTAGAGCCCAGGTTTAATAACTGCTTTGCAGCCTTTGTCATGTAACCCCAGTGACTGTGGCATCCTAGTGACATCTCATCCTTGGCATCAACTGAATCCCTGCGGGAGCTTTTGTTGACTCCTTTTGCCAAAACGATTTTGGATTATATCCTGGATATTTTGACTTATGAAGTCATGGGGAGTGAAGTCCAGGAGTTCTCATCCAGAGTCCTTGCTGATTCATCAGGGTCTGAGTGGTGTCCCAGAAAGATCCTCTGAGAAGACCACAAAGGGAACAACCAGACAATCTCTAATGAACAGATTGGAAATTCTGAGATAGGCTCTTAAAACCAGAGAGAGTAAAAACATGCATTAAGTATGGAAGATTAAATGCTTTAGCTAAAAACAGACATTTAAACATGTTTTAATGAACCAATAGTAATTGTACATAGTAGTGAGGTAAATATTTTAATTAGTATACACTGTAAAATGACAGGCTCTGGCTAATTAACATATGACTGCATCAGACACTACTTCTCTGTAGTGTGTTAAGTGAGATTCATTCTCTTTACTAGTTGATATAGTCAGTACATTGCCACCAAGTGTATTTCCTGTGCGGGGACCACAGGTCACCAGCTGCGTACCCCTGTGAATCTGAAGGAGGCAAGAGTACCATGGCCACTGAACAACCTCTTCACAGAAAACTGCAGGGAAGGCAAGGATGGAACCTGGTGCCCATAGCTGAGATGTTCATGAAGAATCTGAAGCAGAGGATGCAATTGTCCATCTAAAGGGAGTTCATGGTTCTCAGTGGATCACATGCTAAGTTGTAATGTGGGTCTTCAAAAAAAATTTCAAATCTTTAAATCATGCAGTCTTTTCTTGGGTCATAACATGATGTTTCCCTCAAAGTCAATGAGAAAACTGAATATGACCCCAGGAAAACTCTAAGAAAGTGATTTTTTAAGAAGTCAATAGCTGATTTTAAAATGAATTTTGATTAAAAAAAATGAAAGCAACATAAAAAGGAGGTTAAATTATTATTCTACTTGACTTCAAACTCTACATAGATCTAAAAAATAAAGAGAGTGTGATATTGGAATAAAGAAAGAGAGACTTGTAGACTCCTGAGAAAGAACAATGTTCAGTAATGGGTCCTTGTGTGGTCACTTAGCCAGTGGCTTGTAGCAGGTGAGGTGGTCATTGTGTGGAAAGTAGGGTTTTCTAAGAGAGGTGTCATTGTGAAAACTGGGAATCCATGTCACACAAAGCAAGACCAGGACGTTTTGCTCACATTACCCACAAAATTATTTCAGAATGTTACGTGGACGCCAATGTAAAGCCAACGATAAACATGCAGTAGAAAAGAGTCCGGGAATTTCATATTAGTTTATCACAGTCAAACATGTTATGGTTTGAACGAGGATGGCTCCATAGGCTCATATTTGACTACTTGTCTTCAGTTGGTAGAATTGTTTGGGGACCATTAGGAGGTTTGTTATACCAGGATTTTCCAAGTGAGTTCTCTGCTTCTCCCTTGCAGTTTTTGAGATGTGAGCTCTCACTTGTTCCTGCTGCCATGCCATTGGTCACTCTGCTGTTGTGGACTCCGACCCTCTGAAAGCACTGTCCAAATTAAAACACTTTATTTCGTAAGTCCTCTTGGTCATAATGCCTTGTCAGAGCCACAGGAAAGTAACTAATACAAGTGTTGAAAGGACAAAATTAATGAAAATCTAAAATTTTATAAAGATTATCGTGGTATAGCACTTATTAAGTGTATGTGTGTATTTACACACATATTCAGGTGCACATCCTGTGCATTTGCACAGGGAAGCCAGAGCCCCACACCAGGAGTCTTTACGTTATCCACTGTAGCTTCCGGAAGGTCTCCCTGTACGTGGAGTTGGTCAGTTCAGCTGGACTAGCAGGACAGGGAGCTCCAGGGATCCAGCTTTCACTGCCTCTCCAATGCTAATGATTACAGATGTGTCAATGCCTGGCTTTCCACACGGGCCCTGGGAATCAAACTCAGTCCTCATGCTCACACAAGCACTTTACTGACTGAGCCCTCCCTCCAGTTCCTTCTCATCGTTTTCAGCTGTAGCTCACAGCAAACCTATACTTATTTTCATAAGCAAATGCCCAGGCAGGACAAGCCAATATTAAGAGAACTTTTGTGAAGCAAACAACCAGTTCTCAAAACATTAAACTTCACCAAAAGTGAGGAACGAACCCGCATGTTACAGTAAAGAGAAGCCTGAGGACAGCGCAGGCATAGACATAATGTGAACTGCCGGGACCCTGGGACTGAAAGCAAACTGAGTAAATGGGACTTAATTAACAGCAATGTCTGCATGGTGGTTTTAACTGTGACGAGCATCCAGGCTGAAGCTGCCTGTCGTTTATAGAGAAACTGGGTGTGGAATATTAGGATATTATTATGCTAACTTTACAGTTTTTTAAAAGTAAATCTAAATCTGCTTCAAGATAAAACACCCATTTACAAAGAAAAAGTTGGAACTCATGAAAGTTTAAACTTCCCTGTGAAATACATCAATGAGAAGACTAAAACTTGAGTTAATAATTGAAAAGAATTCTTAAAAAGAAATAATTCTGAGAAATGATTTCAACTAGAAGAGTTAAAAATATTTCCATAAGGAGGGAATGAAACCTGCTTTTTTTTTTACATATGAACATTTATATTTTATAAGATCATTTATGATGTTTATATTGTTTGTTGCAGTTACAAACATATTTTTTTATTAATTAATTTATTTAATTATTAAAGATTTCTGCCTCTTCCCCGCCACCACCTCCCATTCCCTCCCCCTCCCCCAATCAAGTCTTCCTTCCTCCTCAGCCCAAAGAGCAAGCAGGTTTCTCTGCCCTGTGGGAGGTCCAAGGACCACCCACCTCCATCCAGGTCTATTAAGGTGAGCATCCAAACTACCTGGGCTCCCACAAAGCCATTACGTGCAATAGGATCAAGAACCCATTGCCATTGTTCTTCAGTTCTCAGTAGTCCTCATTGTCCATTATGTTCAGCGAGACCGGTTTTGTCCCATGCTTTTTCAGACCCCGGCCAGCTGGCCTTGGTGAGTTCCTGATAGAACATCCCCATTGCCTCAGTGTGTAGGTGCACCCCTCGCAGTCCTGAGTTCCTTGCTCGTGCTCACTCTCCTTCTGCTCCTCCTTTGGATCGTGAGACTTCAGTCCAGTGCTCCAATGTTGGTCTCTGTCTCTGTCTTCTTTCATCGCCTGATGAAGGTTAATATTCAGAACCCAATGATGAAACCTGCTTTTAATAGGATGTTAGGACATTCCAAAAAGAGGACCTAGAGGTAGCCAGCAAGCAGAACAAGCAGATGAGATGTGCTCGACTCTTTCCACATTAAAAGGACACAGCCTAAAGCAGCCATAAGCCACCACCACACACACACCAGAACGGTGGGAAATGGAGACTCACTGCCACAGGTTTTGATGACAATACAGACAATATCTAGCTAGCAATACTGTGAAACTGAGAAAAACTTCCTTGAGAGATTCTTCTTAGGTTAAGAGAACTTAAGCTACTCAGAGATTACTGAAAATGGAGACACTGACTTGACAGATTCGGAGACAGGTCGCTAGGACTTCACACTGAGAGTGATGTGATCTGAGTGGCTCCAGAAAAACCAAACTAGAATCCATCAGAAGTGTAACTGATGGGAAAACAGTTCTCATTGAAAGCCACAGAACTCTGTTAGCAAGTACCAAAATGTCGGCTTCCTGTATCCCTGGTTCTAGACCTGAAAGGGCTCCAGTTAACACTAATAGGGAATGCATGTGCACACACGTGTACACACCACATAGAATTCTACACTGTTTTGTTCTTTCCTTCATGAACAATGTATTCAGAAAAAAATGATGTATTTTCTGAACATTCTCCTTTAAAGTTCCTCCATGAGACTCTATTTCTGAAACTGCCCTGTGCCAGGCATCGTTTGGGCATAATCCAATGGATACCCATCCTTGCCTTGAGTGCCCGTCTTCCTCCTATTGCTTTTATGCTTGACCATGAGACCTTTGCCATCCTAAAATATGGAGTCCTTGAAAGTGGCTCTTCGCATCCCTGCTCACTGCCTCTGTGACCAGGGCTCTTGCTGTCCTCCCTGTCTCTACCTTCCTGCTGACTGAAGCCATCTGCCCCTGGCCTAGGTCTCTGGTGCTCACTAGACATTTCTGAAGAATCATCCTAGACAATGTGCCTCTGGAAACCCCACTGTCGCTAGACTGTGTGGGGCCCAGCAGAGTCCACCTGACCCCCCTCTCCAGCATTTCTGCCTTTCTGCGTTCTCTGCACTGGAGATGGATATCATGCTTTCTTTAGCACACCTGAGGTCACCCTTCTACTTCCCCTGGTGTGTCCTTCCAGGAGCACTTCTGGATCGTGAGAGGGGTCCAGAACCCTCAGCACACGGTAGAGAGAAGCGGGGATGTCCTCAGGGGGCTCCATTCTTTACATTCACAAGTTTTGTCCCTGTCTTGTAATTGCTTTAATGGCTACATCATCAATTCTCAGCCCAAGATGGCTGAGCACTGGCCCGGAATGTGGGGAAATTCACCTGTGAGTATACAGTGAATAAGAGCACTTCATGCAAATATTTAAATCCTCGTCTCTTTCTCCTCTCTCTCTCCTGTCTCTTTCTTGTCTGTCTCTTGGTATAAGTAGTTAAGAAGGAAATATTTTAACATACACAAACATGTATATTATGTTATATTATATATTATATATACACCTAAGGTGTCATATGTATGTGTTGAATTCTCATTTGGTCATCAACCATTTATTAGCAACCAATTGCATCTGTAAATCTGTTGTAGACACACACTGGTATCACAGCCAGTGCTGGAATTTAAGCCTGTAATAGCCAACTGAAATGATAGTCCTTTTCTGAAGAACAACCTTTAGAGGCTTCAGACAGTGGTTTAAAGGTCACACAAATTATATGCTTAATTCACCTCTATTCTTGAGAACCAGCAGCTCAAATCCATTCATGGTTTGAAAACACCAGATAAGTGGCACCTGGGCAGCAGCTGTCTGGGGCAGGGAGAGCATTTGCTTCAGGATCTCAGTCCTGCTCTCTAAGAGTCCAGACATATAGATCATGAGCCATCATCAGGCTTCCTGGACCCAACCTGGAATTCAGTAGACTCACAGATGGTGGTGTTGCCACAAACAGCCTTAAACTGGAAAAAGAAATCATAAGAATTGGTAGAACTGTCTCTCTTTCTCACCAGGCCAATCAAACCATGCTGAGCCCACTCCAGCATGAAGGCCATTGACTGAACTAGATCATGGTGGGTGGGCTCTGTGGTCCATGCTGGGGTCTGCAAGTGTTCCCATTTGTATTGCAGTCACACGGGCTCAGGAGCTGGCCAGAAAGTTTGGTAAGGAGGAGCCATGCGGTAAAAATACTTTACATGCAGTGAGCCTTGCAGTGCCTGCCATAGCCTCTCTGCTGGGACACAGAGGACACACTGAAGGGTGTGAGTCATTGTCTTACCATGAAACAGTTTTGTGATACTACAGACACTTGACACAGAATTTTCACAAGGCATTTTTTTTTTTAATTTTACATTTGACCATTAAACAAACGTGAAAAAGTCTTTGTGGGCTTACAGAAACTAAATGGTATGCAGAATGTGACCTGAGAATGCAGTTTGAGACCAGAGCCCAGCCTATGAGGATTTCCCAAAGTCCCATTCAGGCTGCTCATTTGCTGCGTGCCTGAGACATGAGATATGGCAACCGTGGTTGGCACACTTCACTCATTGGTGCAACAAATGTTATTTCCAAACTCAAATTAATACACCCAAATATCTACATAAGACCCAACTTGTTAGAAATACAGCATAGACAGGCAGGGCCTTGCAATAGCTGAGGAATTATTGGCTGATGGGGGAAAGGCAGCCACTTCTCATCCAGTCGGGGAGTGTGGCCATGCTAGGTCATCCATGCTCTGCTGAGGGCCGCCACAGCCATGTGGATGTGGACAGCACTGATTGGACTAAATGAGTTCTATAAATAGATTAATGACATGAAGTTAAGAGGGAGATGTGCTGGCGGGAGGCTGGGGGTAGTTGTAAGTGGATCCAACAGATGAGTATATACATGTATACATGCATGACATTTTCACAGAAGGAAAAAATACTCAGTAAAACACACGCAAGACCCAAGGAGGAAGTTATTTACAGAGAGCATGGGAATTTTGGGATTTTACTGTTCGGTATTGTAGAGCTAAGTTTCTAGGAGCTTGGGTGGTGTGGGCTGAGTAAGAAGAGATGAGTCTAAGTGTCTGCACACCCGTGAAGGGCAGCAGAGGGTACAGGTTGGCCCTAGGTGATCAGATGACGAATCTATGTCATGAAGCTCCCTGGAGTTTTCCTGCCCGAGTCGCAAAACCAGAACGCACAAGGCTGACAGGGGAATTGTGACATGAATTGCCCCTTAGTTGAGTTTACTGGCTAAGGCTTAAATGTATTCATTTCTTACATGTGATGACATCAGACATGACTAAGGACAAGTGGCCAAGCATGCCACCCTGTGGAAGACCTGCCTCTGCAATCAGTCACCCTGGTGTTTCTGAAGAGAACTGGGGGTGTTGAGCAAAAGCTACAGAGATTCCTCTGACAAGCTGTGGATAGGAGAAACTCTACAGGAAAGACTCCAACTCTAGGAATACATTTGCTGGAGTTTGTGGGAAGGAACCACTGACTCAGTTTCCCTAGCTGAGACATCGGTATTAGAGGGACAACTCTGTGCTGTTTTCCTTGCTCAGACCTCAGCATGAATCATGTTCCCTAAGCGTGTGAGAAACCAGACATGAGGCAGACAGCATCAGTTTAGAAGCAAAAGGATTTTACACAGCAGCAGACAGGTGCCTTTGGCCACACACTATGGCTGATAGGCCACCTGCAGAGACATGTTAGTGCTGGCACAGGCTTGATGACATGCCGTGGAAGCATTCTGAAGATGAAAGAACATAATTCAGACGTCCACTTCAAAAGTCATTGGCCCCCATAAATTCAGAAGCTAAAAAGAGTTTAGAATTAAATATGAGGAAAAAAGGCCAAGCTACCAGTGTATCTACTTTCTAACATAACATCGTGTGTAAGTTGAGGACTGAGGTTTGCCTCTCTGGGGATGGAAAGCTAAGTCATGGCTCCCTTGAAGGAGAAAGACAGAGTGTGGATTTTTTCATGTTCAAGGACTATTGACCAATCCGATGGCTTTGTTGCATTTTACAAGATAACTGTGACACAGAGTCCTACAGCCAGTGGAGCTGAGGGAAGAAGATTGTGAGGATGTTACCTCTGCTGAGGGGCCTCACCTTGTGACAGAGCACGTGAAGTGTATGTAACCATTGTCGTCTCTGGGCAGCTGCCTGTCACAGCAGCAGCACGAATCAAAGAATGGGGTCCTGTTTCTCAGACCAAACAGACTAAACCCTCAGGAGAGCATCAGTGGATCGATCTCTGAGGTCTCTCAACAGTCAGGGTTGTTCCCTTATCCCACAGATTCTACTGGACGTTGTATAAAAACTATTGAAAGATACACCTGATTTTCCTTGGTACTTTGTTTCTTAGCCTTTGTATCTAACAAATTTACATGAACGTGTTTGTTGGAAACATTCTTTTCAAATCTCGACAAGGATTTTAGGATAGAACAGAGTGGCACTATTGGTAAATAGAAAAATAAAATAAAATTTATAAAAAGACAGATAGAGGCATTTCTTTTTCTACAATGTCAGACTAGGTATTGAGTCTCTAGACATAAAAGTCTTTGGTAAACAGCTGACTATAAAAAGTTCAGCCATCATTCCCCGTAAGGAATACTCAAGACTGTTGGAAGTGTTTATCACAACATAAAATTGGGCTGATCAATCCTCATATCTACACCTGTCCAAACGGTGTGGAGGGAACTGGTTCTTCAACATGCCAAAGTACAGCAGCATTCTCAACGTCTATTGTTTCATTGTCAATACAACACAAATTAAGCAATTCTAAATGTGTGCCTTGACACAAAGGTACTGTGCAGGGAATAAGCTACAAAGCTCTGTGTACACCATTCCGGGGAAGCCTTGTAGCACACACTCCTGCTGTAAGTTATACTGACATAACACCCAGATCACCAAATCAATAAAAGGATCTTCTAAATTCTTGGTGGACAATATTTTGCATCCTCCAGTGCCGGGGGTGTGGGGATGAGGCTGGGAGTCTGAGCTGCCCAGATGTCTCTCAGAACTGCTGACATGGTGTGAATGAGAATGGCTCCCACAGGCTCGTGTATTTGAACGTGTGATTCCCAGTGGGGGGTGCTGTCTGGGGAGGTTAAAGAGCCATGGCCTTGCTGGAGAAGGGAGGTCACTGAGGGTGGCCTAGAGGTTTCACACCCTTGCACCATTCCTAGTGCTCATTGACCCCTTCTGCTTTGTGTTTGGGATTCAAGATGCGAGCTCTCAGCATCCGGTTCCTGCTCCCACCCCTGCCACCTGTTACCCATACCCTACCATCGTGGACTGTAATAATCTGGACATATAAGCCAGAGTACACTCTTTTATATGTTGCCTTGATTGTGGTGTTTTGTAGCAGCAACAGAACAATATCAAATACATCTTTGCCCTTCCAACATTGTCAGAAGCAGCTCTCCTTCTGAGACTCTGGTTTCCACAGCCTCTTGCCAGTATGGCTGATATAGGATACCTGTGTTGATTATAATCATAGTGTCCTGTTGTGAGGGAGGTTGTGAGTGATGCTGAAGTCTGGACAATCTAAGCAATCATCTATTACAAGGTGGCCTCTCTGAGAGGTATGGCATTGGAAAGAACAGCATATTTTCCAAAGTGAGCTCTGAGACACAGGGGATGCTCAGACTCTTGTCCTGAGCACTCTATCCCATGCACCTCAGTCTGCATGGGAACAGTTGAAAAGTCAATGCTGACTGGCTGACGGAATACATCACTCTTCTCTAATGCTCTAGCCTGTGCTCCCTCCTTTGGCACAACAACCTCACTGCTCTGGGCTGCAGATGCTTGGGAGATGTTTCCATACATTCATTTCAGTTACTTAGCCCTCCTAGCAACCTAAGCAGCACATGCCCCACCATTCTGAGATGAAACAACCAGAGAACAAACAGATGAAACAACTGTTCCAACTTAGAAATAAAGACCCCTTCCATAGCTGGGTGCCTATATGTCAGACTGCAGCAGACGCAGGAATTCAGATCCTCTGTAGCTCGCTTGCAAGACTTCACTTGCATGTGCTTCCATCATCTCTGTAGATACCAGAATCAGACTCAAGCTTTGTTGGAGTCAAAGAGCGTATTCTCATCACTTTGGGTATAGAATCTAGCGTACCCTACCCATTGCTGGGTAACAGTAAGTGGTGCCATTGCGAGCTGTGCATTTGCAAGTATTATCTAAACATCAACCTGAATAAAAAGAGTGCCAAGGACCAGGAGGAGAACCCACTCTCTTATCCTCTGAAGTAGCCAATAAACGACTATACATGACCTCTAACTTTCCAAAAAGAACCTCATCCCGGTGCCATTCAAGCCGGATCATCATCCCTATTCTTTGGCCATGACTGCGAAGTGAATGTGGTTACAAATCGCCTTTCTATGAGCCACTTACAAGAAGCCTATGCCAGCACCTCTGTGTTACAAATGAGGAAGCTAGGACTACCCAAGAAAACTATTTGCTCTTCTGTGGGATAACTGGTCTACCAGATAAGGAGTTTGCCAATGCCTTTGAACATGGTCTTGTATCTTCCTAACAACAATGGCATATCCTTCTCCTGAGAGCACACTGCAATCTTTGTCATGGGAACAAGCAATGCTATTTCAGAACGGCAACAAAAAAAAAAAAGATGGAAGAGCTAACAGTCCAAGAAAAGTGTTGTGATATTATTAAAATATCTCATTTAATATTTGCATCCATATAACTTTCTGTAGTCATTCCCCTATACATGTAGGACAGAGGTTGACATCGGGTGTTTTCTTCTTCTCTCAATGCCCACCTTTCTAGAATTTATTTATTTATTTGTTTGTTTTGACTTAGTGTTTCTCCCTTGTAGTTCATCAGACTGACAAAGAT